>NC_133519.1:55902945-56202945 GCF_049354715.1 Callithrix jacchus
CGGTATTTTACTTGAGAGAGCATACTGAGTTTTTGTATATATCCGAAAACAGAGTAGAATAGGGCATTGTATATTTTTTCTGACAGATCATATTCAGAGCAATTTGTTTTTATCATTGGTGTGCCTAGATAATATTTAGACTTTTTCAATTCGTGTAAAATTAGAATTTCTATATTTTACATGAAAGAGCATATTGAGTTGGTGTATATACTACAAAACAGAGTAGAAAAGGGCATTGTATATTTTTTCTGACAGATTATATTCAGAGCAAACATGCTTTTAACATTGGGGTGCCTAGATAATTAGATTTATTTCGATTCATGTGAAATTATAAGTGCGGTATTTTACATAAGAGAGCATATTGATTTGGTGTATATATTCCAAAACATAGTAGAAAAGGGCGTTGTATATTTTTTCTGACAGATTACATTCAGAGAAATTTTGCTATTAACATTGGGGTGCCTAGATAATATTTATATATTTTTTTGATTCGCTGAAATATAGATTTTCTGTATTTTACATGAGAGAGCAGGTAGAGTTGGTGTATATACTCAAAAACAGAGTAGAATAGGGCATTGTATATTTTTTCTGACACTTTGTATTCAGAGAAATTTTGTTATTAACATTAGGGTGCCTAAATAATATTTAGATTTTTTTGATTCGGGTAAAATTTGAATTACTGTATTTTACATGAGAGAGCATACTGAGTTGGTGTATTTACTCCAAAACAGAGTAGAATAAGGCATTGTATATTTTTTCTAACAGACTATATTCAGAGGCATTTTCTTTTTACTTTGGAGCGTCTAGATATTATTTAGATTTTTTTCGATTTGTTTAAATATAGAATTTCTGTATTTTACATGAGAGAGCATATGGAATTCGTTTGTATAGTCCAAAAGAGAGTAGAATACGGGATTGTAAATTTTTTTGACAGATAATATTCAGACCAATTTTTTTTTTAACATTGGGGTGCCTAGATAATACTTAGATTGTTTTCGATTCGCTTAAATAGAGAATTTTTGCATGTTACCTGAGAGAGCATATGGAGTTGGTGTATATACTCCAAAAGAGAGTAGAATACAGGATTGTATATTTTTTCTGACAGATTATATTCAGAGATATTTTTTTTAACATTTGGGTGCCTAGATAATATTTAAATTTTTTTCGATTCACTTAAATATAGAATTTCTCTATTTTACTTGAGAGAGCATACTGAATTGGTGTATATACTCCAAAACAGAGTAGAATAGGGCATTGTATATTTTTTCTGACAGATTATATTCAGAGAAATTTTACTTTTAACATTGGGGGCCTTGATAATATTTTGATTTTTTCGATTCAGGTAAAATTACAATTTCTGTATTTTACATGAGAGAGCATATTGAGTTCTTGTATATACTAAAAACAGAGTAGAATAGTGCATTGTATATTTTTCCTGACAGATTATATTCAGAGGTATTTTTCTTTTAAAATTCGGGTGCCTAGATAATATTTAAATTATTTTCGATTAGCTTAAATATAGAATTTCTCTATTTTACATGAGAGAGCATACTGAGTTGGTTTATATACTCCAAAACAGAGTAGAATAAGGCATTGTATATTTTTTTTAACAGACTTTATTCCAAACCATTAACTTTTAACTTCGGGGCGTCTAGATATCATTTGGATTTTTTTCGATTTGCGTAAAATTAGAATTTCGGTATTTTACATGAGAGAGCCTATGGAGTTAATGTATATACCCCAAAACAAAGTAGAAAAGGGCATTGTATGTTTTCTCTGACAGATTTTATGCAGAGCAATTTTGTTTTTAACATTAACGTGCCTATAAAATATTCAGATTTTTTTGATTCGGGTAAAATTAGAGTTTCTGTATTTTACATGAAAGAGCATATTGAGTTGGTGTATATAATACAAAACAGAGTAGAATAGGGCATTGTATATTTTTTCTGACAGATTATATTCAGAGCAATAATGTTTTTAACATTGAAGTGCCTAGATAATATATAGATTTATTTCGATTCACGTAAAATTAGAATTGCAGTATTTTACATTAGAGAGCATACTGAGTTGGTGTATATACTCCAAAACAGAGTAGAACAAGGCATTGTATATTTTTTCTGACAGATTATATTCAGAGCAATTTTGTTTTTAACATTGGGGTGCCTAGATAATATTTAGATTTCTTTCGATTCACGTAAAATTAGAATTTCGGTATTTTACATGAGAGAGCATATTGAGTTGGTGTATATACTCCAAAAGAGAGTAGAAAAGGGCATTTTATATTTTTTCTGACAGACTATATTCAGAGCAATTTTGCTTTTAACATTGGGGTGCCTAGATAATATTTAGATTTTTTCGATTTGCTTAAATATAGAATTTCTGTATTTTATATGAGACAGCGTATGCAGTTGGTGTATATACTCCAAAACAGAGTACAATAGGGCATTGTATATTTTTTCTGACAGATTATATTGAAAGCAATTTTTTTTTAACATTGGGGTGCCTAGATAATATTTAGATTTTTTCGATTCTGGTAAAATTAGAATTTCTGTATTTTACATGAGAGAGCATACGGCATTGGTGTATTTACTCGAAAACGTAGTAGAAAAGGGCATTGTATATTTTTTCTTACAGATTATATTCAGAGCAATTTTGCTATTATCATTGGGGTGCCTCGATAATATTTAGATTTTTTTCGATTCGCTTATATATAGAATTTCTGTATTTTACATTAGAGAGCATATAAAGTTGGTGTATATACTCCAAAACAGAGTAGAATAGGGCATTGTATATTTGTTCTGACAGATTATATTCAGAGCAATTTGGTTTTAACATTGGGGTGCCTAGATAATATTTAGAATTTTATCGATTCGGGAAAATTAGAATTTTGTATTTTACATGAGGGAGAATACTTAGTTGGTGTATATACTCCAAAAGAGAGTAGAATAAAGCATTGTATATTTTCTCTAAAAGACTATATTCAGAGCCATTTTCTTTTAACTTTGGGGCGCTTAGATATTATTTCAATTATTTTCGATTCACGTAAAATTAGAATTTCGGTATTTTATATGAGAGAGCATATTGAGTTGGTGTATATACACCAAAATAGAGTAGAAAAAGGCATTTTATATTTTTTCTGACAGACTATATTCAGAGCAATTATCCTTATAACATTGGGGTGCCTAATTATTATTTAGATTTATTCGATTCGCTTAAATATAGAATTTCTGAATTTTACATGAGAGAGTGTCTTAAGTTGGTGTATATACTCCAAAACATAGTAGAATAAGGCATTGTATATTTTTTCTAACAGACTATATTCAGAGAAATTTTCTTTTAACATTGGGGCGCCTAGATATTATTTAGATTTTTTTTGGATCGCGTAAAATTAGAATTTCGGTATTTTACATGAGAGAGCATATTGAGTTGGTGCATATACTGCAAAATAGCATAGACAAGGGCATTTTGTATTTTGAGAGACAGACTAGATTCATAGCAATTTTGCTATTATCATTGAGGTGCCTAGATAATATTTAGATTTTTTTCGATTCGCTTAAATATATAATTCCTGTATTTTAAATGAGAGAGCATATGGAGTTGGTGTATATACTCCAAAACAGAGTAGAATAGGGCCTTGTATATTTTATTGTGACAGATTATATTCAGAGCAATTTTGTTTTTAACATTGGGGTGCCTAGATAATATTTAGATTTTTTTCAATTCGCTTAAATATAGAATTCCTGAATATTACATGAGAGAGCTTATGGAGTTGATGTATATACTCCAAAATAGAGTAGAATAAAGCATTCTATATTTTTTCTAACTGACTATATTCAGAGCCATTTTCGTTTAACTTTGTGGTTCCTAGATAATATTCAGAATTATTTCGATATGCGTAAAATTAGAATTTCTGTATTTTACATTAGAGACCGTATGTAGTTGGTATATATACTCCAACACAGAGTAGAATAGGGCATTGTATATTTGTTCTGACAGATTATATTCAGAGCAATTTTGTTTTTAACATTGGGATGCCTAAATAATATTTAGATTTTTATCGATTCGGGAAAGATTAGAATTTCAGTATTTTACATGAGGGAGCATACTTAGTTGGTATATTTACTCCAAAAGAGATTAGAATAAAGCATTGTATATTTTCTCTAAAAGACTATATTTGGAGCCATTTTCTTTTAACTTTGGGGTGCATAGATATTATTTCAATTTTTTTCGATTCACGTAAAATTATAATTTCAGTATTTTACATGAGTGAGCATATTGAGTTGGTGTATATACACCAACACAGAGTAGAAAAGATTATTTTATATTTTTTCTGACAGAGTATATTCAGAGCAATTTTGGTTTTAACATTGGGGTGCCTAGATAATATTTAGATTTTTTTCGATTCGCTTAAATATAGAATTTCTGTATTTTACATGAGAGAGCGTATGGAGTTGGTGTGTGTACTCCAAAACGTAGTAGAAAAGGGCATTGTATATTTTTTCTGACAGATTATATTCAGAGCAATTTTGCTTTTACATCGTGGTGCCTAGATAATATTTAGATTTTTTTCGATTCACGTAAAATTAGAATTTTGGTATTTTACATGAGAGCGCATATTGAGTTTGTTTATATACTCCAAAACAGAGTAGAATAGGGCATTGTATATTTTTTCAGACAGACTATATTCAGAGCTATTTTGCTTTTAACATTGGGGTGCCTAGATAATATTTAGTTTTGTTCGATTCGCTTAAATATAGAATTTCTGTAATTTACATGAGAGAGCATATGGAGTTGGTCTATACACTCCAAAACAGAGTGGAGTAGGACATTTTATATTTTTTCTGACAGATTATATTCAGAGAAATTTTGTTTTTAACATGGGGGTGCCTAGATAATACTTAGATTTTTTCGATTCTGGTAAAATTAAATTTCTGTATTTTACATGAGAGAGCATACTGAGTTGATGTATTTACTCCAAAACAGAGTAGAATAAGACATTGTATATTTTTTCTAACAGACTATATTCATAGCCATTTTCTGTTAAATTTGTAGTGCCTAGATATTATTTAGTTTTTCTTCTATTCGCGTAAAATTTGAATTTCGGTATTTTACATGAGAGAGCATATTGAGTTGGTGTATATGCTCCAAAACAGTGTAGAATAGGGCATTATATATTTTTTCTGACCGATTATATTAAGAGCAAATTTGCTTTTATTATTGGGGTGCCCAGATAATATTTAGATTTTTTTCGATTCACGTAAATTTAGAATTTCTGTATTTTACATGAGAGAGAATATCAAGTTGGTGTATATACTACAAAACAGAGTAGAATAGAGAATTGTATATTTTTGGACAGATTATTTTCAGAGAAATTTTGCTTTCAACATTGGGGTGCCTAGATAATATTTAGATTTTTTTCAATTCCCTTAAATATAGAATTTCTCTGTTTTACATGAGAGAGCATATGGAGTTGGTGTATATACTCCAAAATAGAGTACAATAGGACGTTGTATATTTTTTCTGACAGATTATATTCGGAGCAATTTTGTTCTTAACGTTGTGGTGCCTAGATAATATTTAGATTTTTTTCGATTCACGTAAATTTAGAATTTTGGTATTTTACATGAGAGAGCATACTGAGTTGGTGTATATACTCCAAAACAGAGTAGAATAAGGCATTGTATATTTTCTCTAACAGACTATATTCAGAGTCATTTTCTTTTAACTTTAAAACGGATAGATATTATTTAGATATTTTTCGATTCGTGGAAAATTAGAATTTCGGTATTTTATATGAGGGAACATATTGAGTTGGTATATATACTCCAAAACAGAGTAGAAAAGGGCATTGTATATTTTTTCTGACAGATTATATTCAGAGCAATTTTACTTTTAACATTGCGGTGCCTAGATAATATTTAGATTTTTTTCAATTCACGTAATATTAGAATTCCTGTATTTTACATGAGAGAGCATACTGAGTTGGTTTATGTACTCCAAAACAGAGTAGAATAAGGCATTGTTTATTTTTTCTAACAGACTATAGTCAGAGCCATTTTCTTTTAACTTTGGGGCACCTCGATATTATTTAGATTTTTTTCGATTTGCGTAAAATTAAAATTTCGCTATTTTACATGAGAGACCATATTTAGTTTGTGTATATGCCCCAAAACAAAGTAGAAAAGGGCATTGTATATATTTTTTGATATATTATATTCAGAGCGATTTTGTTTTTAACATTGGGGTGCATAGATGATATTTAGATTTTTTTCAATATGCTTAAATATACAGTTTCTGTATTTTACATGAGAGAGCATATGGAGTTGGTGTATATACTCCAAAAGAGAGTAGAATAGGGCATTGTATATTTTTTCTGACATATTATATTCAGAGCTATTTTGTTTTTAACATTGGAATGCCTAAATAATATTTAGATTTTTTTCAATTCACGTAAAATTAGAATTACGGTATTTTACATGAGAGAGCATAGGGAGTTGGTGCATATACTCCAAAACAGAGTAGAATAAGGCATTGTATATATTTTCTAACAGACTATATTCGGGGCCACTTTGTTTTTAACATTGGGGTGCCTAGATAATATTTAGATTATTTTCGGTTCACTTAAATATATTATTTCTGTATTTTACATGAGAGAGCATATGGAGTTGGTGTATATACTCCAAAAGAGGGTAGAATAGGGCATTGTATATTTTTTCTGACAGACTATATTAAGAGCTATTTTCTTTTAACTTTGGGGCGCCTAGATATTATTTACAATTTTTTGATTTGCGTAAAATTAGTATTTCAGTATTATACATGAGAGAGCATACTGAGTTGGTGTATATACTACAAAACAGAGAAGAATAGGGCACTGTCTTTTTTTTCTCACAGATTATATTCAGAGCAATTTGGTTTTTAACATTGGGTTGCTTAGATAATGATTAGATTCTTTTCAATTCACGTAAAATTAGAATTACGGTATTTTACATGAGAGAGCATACTGAGTTGTTTTATGTACTCCAAAACAGAGTAGAATAAGGCATTGTTTATTTTTTCTAACAGACTATAGTCAGAGCCATTTTCTTTTAACTTTGGGGCGCATAGATATCATTTAGATGTTTTTTGATTCGCGTAAAATTAGAATTTCGATATTTTACATGAGAAAGCATATTGAGTTGGTGTATATACTCCAAAACAGAGTAGAAAATGGCACTGTATATTTTTTCTGGCAGATTATATTCAGAGCAATTTTTCTCTTAACATTGGGGTGCCTATATAATATTTAGGTTTTTTTTAGATTCACCTAAATATAGAATTTCTGTATTTTACATGAGAGAGCATATGGAGTTAGTGTATATACTCCAAAAATGAGTAGAATAGGGCATTGTATATTTTTTCTGACAGATTATTTTCGACCAATTTTTATTTTAACACTGGGGTGCCTAGATAATATTTAGATTTTTTCGATTCGGGTAAAATTCGAATTACTGTATTTTACATGAGAGAGCATCCTGAGTTGGTGTATATACTCCAAAATACAGTAGAATAAGGCATTGTGTATTTTTTTTTACAGACTATATTCAGAGCCATTTTCTTTTAACTTTAAGGCGCCTAGATTTTATTCAGATTTTTTTGATTCGCTTAAATTAGAATTTCGGTATTTTACATGAGAGAGCATATTGAGTTGGTGTATATAAACAAAACAGAGTAGAAAATGGCATTGTGTATTTCCTCTGAAAGATTATACTGAGAGCAATTTTGTTTTTAACATTGACGTGCCTACATAATATTTAGATTTTTTCAATTCAGATAAAATTACAATTTCTGTATTTTACATATCACAGCATATTGAGTTGATGTATGTACTACAAAACAGAGTAGAAAATGGCATTGTGTATTTTTTCTGACACATTATTTTCAGAGCAATTTTGCTTTTAACATTGGGATGCCTAGATAATATTTAGATATTTTTCGATTTGCTTAAATATAGAATTTCTGTATTTTAGATGAGAGAGGATATGGAGTCGGTGTATATACTCCAAAACAGAGTAGAATAGGGCATTCTATATTTTTTCTGACAGATTATATTCAGAGAAATTTTGTTTTTAACATTAGGTTGACTAAATAATATTTAGATTATTCCGATTCGGGTAAAATTAGAATTTCTGTATTTTACAGGAGACAGCATATGGAGTTGGTGTATATAATCCAAAACAAAGTAGAAAAGGGCATTGTATATTTTTTCTGGCAGATTATATTCAGAGCAATTTTGTTTTTATCATTGGGGTGCCTGTCAGAATAAATATATTATATTTTTATTTTATTTATTTTACATCAGAGAGCATATTGATTTGGTGTATATACTCCAAAACAGAGTAGAAAATGGTGTTGTATATTTTTTCTGACATATACTTTCAGAGCAATTTTGCTATTAAAATTGGGGTGCCTAGATAATATTTAGAGTATTTTTGATTCGCTGAAATATAGAATTTCTGTATTTTACATGAGAGAGCACGTAGGGTTGGTGTATGTACTCAAAAACCGAGTAGAATAGCGCATTGTATATTTTTTCTGACAGTTTATATTCAGAGAAATTTTCTTTTTAACATTGGGGTTCCTAGATAATATTTAGATTTTTTCGATTCTGGTAAAATTAGAATTTTTATATTTTACGTGAGAGAGCATACTGAGTTGGTGTATTTACTCCAAAACAGAGTAGAATAAGGCATTGTATATTTTTCTAACAGACTATATTCATAGGCATTTTCTTTTAACTTTGGAGCGTCTAGATATTATTTAGATTTTTTTCGATTTGGGTAAAATTAGAATTTCTGTATTTTACATGAGAGAGCACGTAGAGCTGGTGTATATACTGAAAAACAGAGTAGAATATGGCATTGTAAACTTTTTCTAACAGTTTATATTCAGAGCAATTTTGTTTTTAACATTGGGGTGCGTAAATAATATTTAGATTTTTTCGATTCGGGTAAAATTAGAATTTCTGTATTTTACACGAGAGAGCATACTGAGTTGGTGTATATACTCCAAAACATAGTAAAATAAGGCATTGTATATTTTTTCTAACAGATAATATTCAGAGACATTTTCTTTTAAGTTTGGTGTGCCTAGATATTATTTAGATATTTTTGATTCGCTTAAATTAAAAATTTCTGTATTTTACATGAGAGAGCACATGGAGTTGGTGTATATACTCCAAAACAAAGTAGAATAGAACATTGTATAATTTTTCTGACATATTATATCCAGAGAAATTTTGTTTTTAACATTGGGGTGCCTAGATAATATTTAGATTCTTTTCGATTTGCTTAAATTTAGAATTTCTGTATTTTACATGAGAGAGCATATTGTGTTGGTGTATATACTACAAAACAGAGTAGAATAAAACATTGTATATTTTCTCTAACAGACTATATTCAGAGCCATTTTCTTTTAAGTTTGGCATGCCTACATATTATTTAGATTTTTTTCGATTCGCGTAAAATTAGAATTTTGGTATTTTACATGAGAGAGCATATTGATTTGGTGTATATACTCCAAAACAGAGTAGAATAGGGCATTCTATATTTTTTCTGACAGATTATATTCAGAGAAATTTTGTTTTTACCATTAGGTTGACTAAATAATATTTAGATTTTTCCGATTCGGGTAAAATTAGAATTTCTGTATTTTACAGGAGACAGCATATGGAGTTGGTGTATATAATCCAAAACAAAGTAGAAAAGGGCATTGTATATTTTTTCTGGCAGATTATATTCAGAGCAATTTTGTTTTTATCATTGGGGTGCCTGTCAGAATAAATATATTATATTTTTATTTTATTATTTTACATCAGAGAGCATATTGATTTGGTGTATATACTCCAAAACAGAGTAGAAAATGGTGTTGTATATTTTTTCTGACATATACTTTCAGAGCAATTTTGCTATTAAAATTGGGGTGCCTAGATAATATTTAGATTATTTTTGATTCGCTGAAATATAGAATTTCTGTATTTTACATGAGAGAGCACGTAGGGTTGGTGTATGTACTCAAAAACCGAGTAGAATAGGGCATTGTATATTTTTTCTGACAGTTTATATTCAGAGAAATTGTCTTTTTAACATTGGGGTTCCTAGATAATATTTAGATTTTTTCGATTCTGGTAAAATTAGAATTTTTGTATTTTACGTGAGAGAGCATACTGAGTTGGTGTATTTACTCCAAAACAGAGTAGAATAAGGCATTGTATATTTTTCTAACAGACTATATTCATAGGCATTTTCTTTTAACTTTGGAGCGTCTAGATATTATTTAGATTTTTTTCGATTTGGGTAAAATTAGAATTTCTGTATTTTACATGAGAGAGCACGTAGAGCTGGTGTATATACTGAAAAACAGAGTAGAATATGGCATTGTAAACTTTTTCTAACAGTTTATATTCAGAGCAATTTTGTTTTTAACATTGGGGTGCGTAGATAATATTTAGATTTTTTCGATTCGGGTAAAATTAGAATTTCTGTATTTTACACGAGAGAGCATACTGAGTTGGTGTATATACTCCAAAACATAGTAAAATAAGGCATTGTATATTTTTTCTAACAGATAATATTCAGAGACATTTTCTTTTAAGTTTGGTGTGCCTAGATATTATTTAGATATTTTTGATTCGCTTAAATTAAAAATTTCTGTATTTTACATGAGAGAGCACATGGAGTTGGTGTATATACTCCAAAACAAAGTAGAATAGAACATTGTATAATTTTTCTGACATATTATATCCAGAGAAATTTTGTTTTTAACATTGGGGTGCCTAGATAATATTTAGATTCTTTTCGATTTGCTTAAATTTAGAATTTCTGTATTTTACATGAGAGAGCATATTGTGTTGGTGTATATACTACAAAACAGAGTAGAATAAAACATTGTATATTTTCTCTAACAGACTATATTCAGAGCCATTTTCTTTTAAGTTTGGCATGCCTACATATTATTTAGATTTTTTTCGATTCGCGTAAAATTAGAATTTTGGTATTTTACATGAGAGAGCATATTGATTTGGTGTATATACTCCAAAACAGAGTAGAAAAGGGCATTCTATATTTTTTCTGACTGATTATATTCAGAGAAATTTTGCTTTTAACATTGGGGTGCCTAGATAATATTTAGATATTTTTAGATTCGCTTAAATATAGAATTTCTGTATTTTACATGAGAGAGCATATGGAGTTGGTGTTTATACTCGAAGAAAGAGTAGAATAGGGCATTGTATATTTTTTATGACAGATTATACTCAGAGCAATTTTGTTTTTAACATTGGGGTGCCCAGATAATATTTACATTTTTTCGATTTGGGTAAAATTAGAATTTCTGTATTTTACATGAGAGAGGATACTGAGTTAGTGTATATACTCCAAAACAAAATGGAATAAGGCATTGAATATTTTTTATAAGAGAGTATATTCAGAGCCATTTTGTTTTAAATTTGGGGCGCATAGATATTTACATTTTTTTCGATTCTCTTAAAATTATAATTTCGGTATTTTACATGAGAGAGCAAATGGAGTTTGTGTATATACTCCCAAACGAAGTAGAATAAGGCATTGTATATTTTTTCTAACAGACTATATTCAGAGCCATTTTCTTTTAACTTTGTGGCACCTAGATATTATTTAGAATTTTTTTAGTTCGCGTAAAATTATAATTTTGGTATTTTATATGAGAAAGCCTACTGAGTTCGTGTATATACTGCAAAACAGAGTAGAATAAGGCATTGTATATTTTTTTAACAGACTATATTCAGAGCCATTTTCTTTTAACTCTGGAGAGCCTAGATATAATTTAGATTTTTTTCGATTCATGTAAAATTAGAATTTCGGTATTTTACATGAGAGAGCATATTGAGTTGGTGTATATAATCCAAAACAGTGTAGAATCGGGCATTGTATATTTTTTATGACAGATTATATTCACAGCAAGTTTGTTTTTAACATTGGGATGCCTAGATAGAATTTAGAATTTTTTCACTTCGCGTAAATATAGAATTTCTGTATTTTACATGAGAGAGCATATGGAGTTGGTGAATACTCCAAAACAGAGTAGAATACTGCATAGTCTTTTATTTCTGACAGATTATATTCAGAGCAATTTTGTTTTTAACATTGGGGTGCCTAGATAATATTTAGGTTTGTTTTGATTTGCGTAAAATTAGAATTTCGGTATTTTACATGAGAGAGCATACTGAGTTGTTGTATATACTCCAAAATAGTGTAGAATAAATCATTGTATATTTTTTCTGACAGATTATATTCACAGCAATTTTGCTTTGAACATTGGGGTGCCCAGATAATATTTAGTTATTTTTCGATTCACGTAAAATTAGAATTTCGGTATTTTACATTGAGAGCATACTGAGTTAATGTATATTCTCCAAAACAGCATAGAATAGGGCATTGTATTTTTTTTCCGACAGATTATATTCAGAGCAAATTTGTTTTTAAAATTCGGGTGACTAGATAATATTTAGAATTTTTCGATTCGGGTAAAATTAGAATTTCTGTATTTTACATGAGAGAGCACACTGACTTGGTGTTTATACTCCAAAACAGCGAAGAATAAGGCATTGTATATTTTTTCTAACAGATTATATACAGAGCCATTTTCTTTTAACTTTTTGGCGCCTAGATATTATTTAGATTGGTTTCAATTTGCGTAAAATTTGAATTTCGGTATTTTACATGACAGAGCGTATTGAGTTGGTGTATATACTCCAAAACAGAGTAGAATAGGGCATTGTATATTTTTTCTGACAGATTATATTCAGCGCAATGTTGCTTTTAACATTGGGGTGCCTAGATAATATTTAGATTTTTTTCGATTCACGTAAAATTAGAATTTCTGTATTTTACATGAGAGAGCATACGGAGTTGGTGTATATACTCCAAAACAGAGTAGAATAAGGCATTGTATATTATCCCTGACAGATTATATTCAGAGCAATTTTTTTTTTAAATTGGGGAGCCTAGATAATATTTAGGTTTTTTCGATTCGGGTATAATTCAAATTTCTATAGTTTACATGAGGGAGCATATTGAGTTGGTGTATATACTACAAAACGAAGTAGAAAAGGGCATTGTATATTTTTTATGATAGATTATATTCAGAGAAATTTTGCTTTTAACATTGGGTGCCTAGATAATATTTAGATTTTTTAGATTCGTTTAAATATAGAATTTCTGTATTTTACATGAGAGAGCATATGGAGTTGGTGTATATACTCCAAAACAGAGTAGAAAAGGGCATTGTATATTTTTTTGGACAGATTATATTCAGAGCAATTTTGTTTTTAACATGGGGGTGCCTAGATAATATTTAGATTATTTTCGATATGCGTAAAATTACAATTTCGGTATTTTACATGAGAGAGCATATGGACTTGATGTATATACTACAAAACAGAGTAGAAAATGCACTGTATATATTTTGAGAGATTATTTTCAGAGCAATTTTGCTTTCCATATTAGGGTGCCTAAGTAATATTTATAGATTTTTTTAGAATCACTTAACCATAGAATTTCTGCATTTTAAATGAGAGAGCATATTGAGTTGGTGCATATACTCCATATCAGAGTAGAATAAGGCATTGTACATTTTTTTTTAAGGGACTGTATTCAAAGCCATTTTCTTTTAACTTTTGGGCGCCTAGATATTATTTAGATTTTTTTTTGATTCACGTAAAATTAGAATTTTGGTATTTTACATAAGAGAGCATATTGAGTTGCTGTACATACTCCAAAATGGAGTAGAAAAGGGCATTGTATATTTAATCTGACAGATTATATTCAGAGCAATTTTTCTTTTAACATTGGGGTGCCTAGATAATATTTAGATTTTTTTTCAATTCGCTTGAATATAGAATTTCTGTATTTTACATGAGGGGGCATATGGAGATGGTGTATGTACTTTAAATCAGGGTAGAATATAGCATTGTATATTTCTTCTGATTTTTCTAAGGGACTATATTCAGAGCCATTTTCTTTTAACTTTTGTGCGCCTTTATATTATTTAGATTATATTCGATTAGTGTAAAATTTGAATTTCGGTTTTTTACATGAGAGAGTATATTGAGTTGGTGTATATACTATATAACAGAGTAGAAAAGAGCATTGTATATATTTTCTGACAGATTATATTCAGAGCAATTTTGCTTTTAACATTGGGGTGCCTAGATAATATTTCGATTTTTTTTGATTCGCTTAAATATAGAATTTCTGTATTTTACATGAGAGAGCATATGGAATTGGTGTATATACTCCAAAACAGGGTAGAATAAGGCTTCGTATATTTTTTCTGAGAGATTATATTCAGAGAAATTTTGTTTTTCACATTGGGGTGCCTAGATAATATTTAGATTTTTTTCGATTCACCTTAAATTAGAATTTCGGTATTTTACAGGAGAGAGCATACTGAGTTGGTGTATATACCCCAAAACGAAGTAGAATAGGGCATTGTATATTTTTTTCTGACAGATTATAATCAGAGCAATTTTGTTTTTAACATTTGGGTGCCTAGATATTTAGATTTTTCCGATTCGGGTAAAATTTGAATTTCTGTATTTTACGTGAGAGAGCATACTGAGTTGGTGTATAAACTCCAAAACAGAATAGAATAAGGCATTGGATATTTTTTCTAACAGACTATATTCAGAGCCATTTTCTTTTAACTTTGGGACGCCCAGATATTATTTAGATTTATTTCGATTCACGTAAGATTAGAATTTCGGTATTTTAAATGAGAGAGCATATTGATTTGGTGTATATATTCCAAAACAGTGTAGACTAGGGTATTGTATATTTTTTCTGACAGATTATATTCACAGCAATTTTGTTTTAAGCATTGGGGTGCCTAGATAGTATTTAGATTTTAACATTTCGGGTAAAATTAGAATTTGTGTATTTTACGTGAGAGAGCATACTGAGTTGGTGTATATACTCCAAAACAGAGTAGAATAAGGCATTGTATATTTTTTATAACAGACTATATTTAGAGCCATTTTCTTTTACCTTTGGGGTGCCTAGATATTATTTAGATTTTCTTCGATACACGTAAAATTATAATTTCGTTATTTTACGTTGGAGAGCATATTGACTTGGTTTATATACTCCAAAAAAGAGTAGAAAATGGCATTGTATATTTTTTCTGACAGATTATATTCAGAGCAATTTTGCTTTTAACATTGGAGTGCCTAAATAATATTTAGATTTTTTTCGATTCGCGTAAATTTAGAATTTCGGTATTTTACATGAGAGAGCACACTGAGTTGGTGTATAAACTCCAAAACAGAGTAGAATACGGCATTGTATATTTTTTCGGACAGATTATATTCAGAGCAATTTTGTTTTTAACATTGGGGGGCCTAGATAATATTTAGATTTTTTCGATTCGGGTAAAATTAGAATTTCTGTATTTTACATGAGAGAGCATATTGAGTTCAGTTGGTGTATATACTATAAAACAGAGAATAGGGCATTGTATATTTTTTCTGACAGATTATATTCAGAGCAATTTTGTTTTTAACATTGGGGGGCCTAGATAATATTTAGATATTTTCGATTCGGGTAAAATTAAAATTTAGGTATTTTACGTGAGAGACCATATTGAGTTGGTGTATATACTCCAAAACAGAGTAGAAAAGGGCATGGTATATTTTTTCTGACAGATTATATTCAGAGCAATTTTTCTTTTAACATTGGGGTGCCTAGATGATATTTAGATTTTTTTCAATTTACCTAAATATAGAATTTATGTATTTTACATGAGAGAGCATATTGAGTTGGTGTATATACTCCAAAACAAAGTAGAATAGGGCATTGTATATTTTTTCTCACGGATGATATTCAGAGCAATTTTTTTTTTAACACTGGGGTGCCTAGATAATATTTAGATTTTTTCCATTTGGGTAGAAATAGAATTTTTGTATTTTACATGAGAGAGCATATTGAGTTGGTGCATATACTACAAAACAGAGAAGTAAAGGGCATTGTATATTTTATATGAGAGATGATATTAAGAGCAATTTTGCTTTTCAAATTGGGGTGCCTAGATAATATCTAGAATTTTTTCAATTCGCTTAAATATTGAATTTCTGTATTTTACTTGAGAGACAATATGGAGTTGGTTTATATACTCCAAAACAGAGAAGAATAAAGCATTGTATATTTTTTCTTACAGATTATATTGAGAACCATTTTCTTTTTACTTTGGGGCGCCTAGATATTATTTAGATTTATTTCGATTCGCGTTAAATTGGAATTTCGGTATTTTACATGAGAGAGAATACTGAATTGGTGTATATACTCCAAAACAGAGTAGAATAGGGAATTGAATATTTGTTCTGACAGATTATATTCAGAGCAATTTTGTTTGTAACATTGCGTTGCCTACATAATATTTTGATATTTTCGATTCGGATAAAATTTGAATTTATGTATTTTACATATCAGAGCATATTGAGTTGGTGTATATACTCCATAACAGAGTAGAATAAGGCATTGTATATTTTTTCTAACAGATTATATTAAGAGCCATTTTCTTTTAACTTCGAGGCGCGTAGATATTATTTAGATTCTTTCGATTTTTGTAAAATTAGAATTTCTGTATTTTACATGAGAGAGCCTATTGAGTTAATGTATATACTCCAAAACAGAGTAGAAAAGGACACTGTATATTTTTTCTGACAGATTATATTCAGAGCAATTTTGCTTTTAACATTAAGGTGCCTAGATAATATTTAGATTTTTTTCGATTCACGTAAAATTTGAATCACGGTATTTTACATGAGAGAGCATACGAGTTGGTGTACATACTCAAAAACAGAGTAGAATAGGGCATTGTATATTTTTTCTGAAAAATTATATTCAGAGCAATTTTGCTTTTAACACTGGGGTGCCTAGATAATATTTAGATTTTTTCCATTCGGGTAAAATTAGAGTTTCTGTATTTTACATGATAGAGCATATGGAGTTGGTGTATATACTAAAAAACAGAATAGAAAAGGGCATTGTATATATTTTCTGACATATTATATTCAGAGAAATTTTGCTTTTAACATTGGGGTGCCTAGATAATATTTAGATTTTTTTCGATTCCCTTATATGTAGAATTTCAGTATTTTATATGAGAGAGCATATTGAGTTGGTGTATATACTCCAAAACAGAGTAGAATAGGGCATTGTATATTTTTTCGGACAGATTATATTCATAGCAATTTTGTTTTTAACATTGGGGTGCGTAGACAGTATTTATATTTATTCTATTCTGATAGAATTAGAATTTCTGTATTTTACATGAGAGAGCATATGGAGTTGCTGTATATACTCCAAAACAAAGTCGAATAAGGCATTTTATATTTTTTCTAACAGACTATATTCAGAGCCATTTTTGTCGAACGTTGAGGCGCCTAGATATTATTTAGATTTTTTTTGATTTGCGTAATATTAGAATTTCTGTATTTTATATGAGAGAGCATATCCAGTTGCTGTATATACTCCAAAACAGAGTAGAATAGGGCATTGTATATTTTTTCTGAAAGATTATATTCAGAGCAATTTTTTTTTTATCATTGAAGTGCCTAGATAATATTTAGATGTTTTTCGATTCACTTAAAATTAGAATTTCGTTATTTAACATGAGAGGGCATACTCAGTTGGTGTACATACTCCAAAACAGAGTAGAATAGGGCATTATATATTTTTTATGACAGATTATATTCAGAGCAATTTTGTTCTTAACATTGGTGTGCCTACATAATATTTTGATTTTTTTGATTCGGGTAAAATTAGAATTTCGTTATTTTACATGAGAGAGCATACTGAGTAGGTGTATATACTTGAAAACAGAGTAGAATACGGCATTGTATATTTTTTCTGACAGATTATATTCACAGCAATTTTTTCTTTAACATTGGCGTGCCTACATAATATTTAGATTTTTTCGATTCGGATAAAATTAGAATTTCTGTATTTTACATGAGAGACCATATTGAGTTGGTGTATATACTACAAAACATAGTAGAAAAGGGCATTGTATATTTTTTGTGACAGATTATATTCAGAGCGATTTTGTTTTTAACATTGGAGTGCCAAGACTATATTTATATTTTTTCGCTTCTGGTAGAATTAGAATTTCTGTATTTTACTTGAGAGAGCATATGGAGTTGATGTATATACTCCAAAACAGAGTAGAAGAGGGCATTGTATATTTTTTCTCAGAGATTATATTCAGAGTAATATTGTTTTGAACATTGGGGTACCTAGATAATATTTAGATTTTTTTCGAATTGCTTAAATATAGAATTTCTGTATTTTACATGATAGAGCATATGGAGTTGGTGTATATACTCCAAAACAGGGTAGAATAGTGCATTGTATATTTTATTCTCACAGATTATATTCAGAGATATTTTGTTTTTAACATTGGGTTGCCTAAATAATATTTAGATTTTTTCGATTCGGGTAAAATTAGAATCTTTGTATTTTACATGACTGACCATACTGTGTTGGTGTATATACAACAAAACAGAGTACAAAAGGCCATTGTATATTTTTACTGACAGATTATATTCAGAGCGATACTGATTTTAATATTGGGGTGCCAGGATAATATTTAGATTTTTTTCGATTTCATTAAATATAGAATTTCTGTATTTTACATGAGGAGCATATGGAGTTCGTTTATATACTCCAAAACAAAGTAGAATAGGGCATTGTATATTTTTTATGACAGATTATATTCAGAGCAATTTTGTTTTTAACATTGGGGTGCCTAGACAATATTTTTATTTTTTCGATCGCATAAATGTAGAATTTCTGTATTTTAAATGAGAGAGCATATTGAGTTGGTGTATATACTCCAAAATAGAGTAGAATAGGGGATTGTATATTTTTTCTGATAGATTATATTCAGAGAGATTTTGCTTTTAAAATTTCGGTGCCTAGATAATATTTAGATTTTTTTCAATTCGCTTAAATATAGAATTTCTTTATTATACATGAGAGAGCATATGGAGTTGGTGTATATACACCAAAACAGAGTAGAATAGGGCATTGTATATTTTTTCTGAAAGATTATATTCAGAGCAAGTTTGCTTTAAACATTGGGGTGCCTAGATAATATTTAGATTTTTTTCGATCACATAAATATAGAATTTTTGCTTTTTATATGAGAGAGCATATGGAGTTGGTGTATATACTCCAAAATAGAGTAGAATAGGGCGTTGTATATTTTTTCTGACAGATTATATTCAGAGAAATTTTGTTTTTAACATTGCGGTGCCTAGATAATTAGATTTTTTTCGATTCGCTTAAATATAAAATTTCTGTATTTTACATGAGAGAGCATATGGAGTTGGTGTGTATAATCCAAAACAGAGTAGAATAGGGCATTGTATATTTTTTCTGACAGATTATATTAAGAGCAAATTTGCTTTTAACATTGGGGTGCCTAGATAATATTTAGATTTTTTTCGATTCACATAAATATAGAATTTCTGTATTTTACCTGAGAGAGCATATGGAGTTGGTGTATATACTCTAAAACAGAGTAGAATAGGGCATTGTATATTTTTTTTGACAGATTATATTCAGCGCGATTTTGTTTTTAACATTAGGATGCCTAGATAATATTTAGATTTTTTCGATTTGGCTAGAATTAGAATTTCTGTATTTTACACGAGAGAGTATATTGAGTTGGTGTATATACTCCAAAACAGAGAAGTAACAGGCATTGTATATTTTATCTGACAGATTATATTAGGCGCAATTTTGCTTTTCACATTGGGGTGCCTAGATACTATCTAGAATTTTTTCGATTCGGTTAAATATAGAATTTCTGTATTTTACATGAGAGAGCATATGGAGTTGGTGTATAAACTTTAAAACAGTAGAATAGGGCATTGTATATTTTTTCTTACAGATTATATTCAGAGCAATTTTGTTTTTAACATTGGAGAGCCTAGATAATATTGAGTTTTTTTTGATTCGCTCAAATATAGAATTTCTGTATTTTATATTAGAGAGCATATGGAGTTGGTGTATATTCTCCAAAACAGAGTAGAAAGGGCATTGTATAATTTTTATGACAGATTATATTCAACAATTTTGCTTTTAGCATTGTGGTTCCTAGATTATATTTAGATATTTTCGATGCGGGTAAAACTATAATTTCTGTATTTTACATAAGAGAGCATATTGAGTTGGTGTATATACTACAAAACAGAGTAGAAAAGGGCATTGTATATTTTTTCTGACTGAATATATTCACATCACTTTTGCTTTTAACGTTGGGGTGCGTAGATAATATTTAGATATTTTTCGCTTCGCTTAAATATAGAATTTCTGTATTTTACATGAGAGAGCATATGGAGTTGGTGTATATACACCAAAACATAGTAGAATAAAGCATTGTGTATTTTCTCTGACAGATTATATTCAGAGAAATTTTATTTTTAACATTGGTTTGCCTAGACAATATTTAGATTTTTTCGATTTGAATAAAATTAGAATTTGTGTATTTTACATGATAGAGCATACTGAGTTGGTGTATATACTCCAAAACAAAGTAGAATAAGACATTGAATATTTTCTCTAACAGACTATATTCAGAGCAATTTTCTTTATCTTTGTTCCGCCTAGATATTATTTAGATTTTTTTCGATTTGTGTAAAATTAGAATTTCGTTATTTTACATGGGAGAGCATACTGAGTTGGTGTATGTACTCCAAAACAGAGTAATATATGGCATAGTATATTTTTACTAACAGTCTATATTAAGAGCCATATTCTATTAACTTTGGGGCGCCTAGATATTTTTTAGATATTTTTCGATTCACGTATAATTAGAATTTCCGTATTTTACATGAAAGAGCATATTGAGTTGGTGTATATACTTCAAAACAGAGTAGAAAAAGGCATTGTATATTTTTTCTGACAGATTATATTCAGAGCAATTTTGCTTTTAACATTGGGGTGCCTAGATAATATTTAGATTTGTTTTGATTCCATTAAATATAGAATTTCAATATTTGACATGAGAGAGCATATGGAGTTGGTGTACATACTCAAAAACATAGTAGAAAAGTACATTGAATATTTTTTCTGACCCATTATATTCAGTGAAATTTTGCTTTTAACATTGGGGTGCCTAGATAATATTTAGATTTTTTTCAATTCGCTTAAATATAAAATTTCTGTATTTTTCATGAGAGAGCATATGGAGTTGGTGTATATACTCCAAAACAGGGTAGAATACGGCATTGTATGTTTTTTCTGACAGATAATATTCAGAGCAATTTTGCTTTTAACATTGTGGTGCCTAGATATTATTTAGATTTATTCGATTCGGGTAAAATTAGAATTTCTGTATTTTACATGGGAGCACAAACTGAGTTGGTTTATATACTCCAAAACAAAGTAGAATAAGGCATTGTATATTTTTTCTAACAGACTATATTCAGAGCCATTTTCTTTTAACTTAGGGATGCCTAGATATTATTTAGATTTTTTTTATTCTCGTAAAATTAGAATTTCGGTATATTACATGAGAGAGCATATCGAGTTGTTGTATATACTCCATAACAGATTAGAAAAGGGTATTGTACATTTCTTCTGACAGATTATATTTAGAGCCATTTGACTTTTAATATTGGGGTGCCTAGATAACATTTAGATTTTTTTCGATTCACGTAAAATTTGAATTTCGGTATTTTACATGTGAGAGCATACAGAGTTGGTGTATATACTTGAAATCAGAGTAGAATAAGGCATTGTATATTTTTTCTAACAGAATATATTCAGAGACTTTTTTTTACCTTTGGGGCGCCTAGATATTATTTAGATATTTTTCGATTCACATAAAATTAGAATTTTGGTATTTTACAAGAGAGAGCATATTGAGTTGGTGTATATACTCCAAAACCGAGTAGAAAAGGGCATTGTATATTTTCTCTGACAGAGTATATTCAGAGCAATTTTGCTTTTAACATTGGGAAGCCTAGATAATATTTAGAATTTTTTCGATTCGCTTAAGTAAAGAATTTCTTTATTTTATGGGAGAGAGCATACTGAGTTTGTGTATATACTCCAAAAGAGAGTAGAATCAGGCATTGTTTTTTTTTTTTAACAGACTATACTCAGAGCCATTTTATTTTAACTTTGGGGCACCTAGATATTATTTAGATTAATTTTGACTCACGTAAAATTTGAATTTCGCTATTTTACATGAGAGAGCATATTGAGTTGGTGTATATAGTTTAAAACAGTGTAGAAAAGGGAATTCTATAATTTTTCTGAGAGATTATATGCAGAGCCATTTTGTTTTTAACATTTGGGTGCCTAGATAATATTTAGGTTTTTTCGATTCCGGTAATATTATAATTTCGGTATTTTACATGAGAGAGCATACTGAGTTGGTGTATATACTGTAAAACAGAGAAGAATAAGACATTGTATATTTTTTCTAACAGACTATATTCAGAGCCATTTTCTTTTAACTTTGGGGCGCCTAGATATTATTTAGATTTTTTTCGAATCACGTAAATTTTGAATTTTTTTATTTTACGTGAGAGAGCATATTGAGGTGGTGTATATACAACAAAAGAGAGTAGAAAAGTACATTTTATATTTTTTCTGTCAGATTATATTCAGAGAAATATTGCTTTTAACATTGGGTTGCCTAGAATATATTTAGATTATTTTGATTCGGGTAAAATTAGAATTTCGTTATTTTACAAGAGAGGGCATATTGAGTTGGTGTATATACTCCAAAACAGAGTAGAAAAGGGCATTGTATATTTTATCTGACAGATTATATTCAAAGCAATTTTGCTTTTAACATTGGGGTGCCTAGATTATACTTATATTTTCTTTGAATCGCTTAAATATAGAATTTTTCTATTTTACATGAGAGAGCATATGGAGTTGGTGTATATTCTCCAAAACAGAGTAGAATAGGGCATTGTATATTTTTTCTGACTGATTATATTCAGAGCATTTTTGTTTTTAACATTGGGGTGCCTAGATAATATTTAGATTATTTCGATTCTGCTGAAATTAGAATTTTTGTATTTTACATAATACAGCATATGGAGTTGGTGTATACATTACAAAATAGAGTAGAATAGGGCATTGTATATTTTTTCTGAGAGATTATATTCAGAGTAATTTTGTTTTCAACACTAGGGTGCCTAGATAATATTTAGATTGTTTTTGATTCGCTTAAATATAGAATTACTGTATTTTATATGAGAGAGCATATGGAGTTGTTTTATATATTCCAAAACACAGTAGAATAGGGCATTGCATATTTTTTCTGACAGATTATATTCAGAGCATTTTTTTATCATTGTGGTGCCTAAATATTATTTAGATTTTTTTTGATTTGCATAAAATAAGAATTTCGGTATTTTATATTAGAGAGCATATTGAGTTGGTGTATACACTCCAAAGCAAAGTAGACAAAAACATTGTATATTTTGTCAGACAGATTATATTAAGAGCAATTTTGCTTTATACATTGGGGTGCCTAGATAATATTTAGATTTTTTCGATTCAGGTAAAATTAGGATTTCAGTATTTTACACGAGAGTCCATAGTGAGTTGGTGTATATACTCAAAAACAGAGTAGAAAAGGGCATTGTATATTTTTTCTAACATATTATTCAGAGCCATTTTCTTTTAACTTTACGGCGCCTAGATATTATTTAGATTTTTTTCGATTCACTTAAAAGTAGAATTTCTGTATTTTACATGAGAGAGCATATGGAATTGGTGTATATACTCCAAAATAGAGTAGAAAAGGGCATTGTATATTTTTTCTGACAGATTATATTCAGAGCAATTTTGCTTTTAACATAGGGGTGCCTAGATAATATTTAGACTATTTTCAATTCGCTTAAATATAGAATTTCTCTATTTTGTATGAGAGACCATATGGAGTTGGTGTATATACTCCAAAACAGAGTATAATAAGGCATTGGATATTTTTTTCTGACAGATTATACTCAGAGCAATTTTGTTTTTAACATTGGGGTGCCTAGATAATATTTAGAGTTTTTTGATTCTCTTAAATATAGAATTTCTGTATTTTACATGAGAGAGCAAATGGAGTTGGTGTATATACTCCAAAAAAGAGTAGAATAAGGCATTATATATTTTTTCTGACAGATTATATTCAGGGAAATTTTTTTTTTAACATTGGGGTGCCTAGATAATATTTAGATTTTTTTTGATTTTTTTAAATATAGAATTTCTGTATTTTACATGAGAGAGCATATAAAGTGTGTTTATATACTCAAAAATAGAGTAGAAAAGGGCATTGTATATTTTTTCTTACAAATTATATTCAGAGCGATTTTGTTTTTAACATTGGGGTGCCTAGTTAATATTTAGATATTTTCGATTTGCTTAACGATAGAATTTCTGTATTTTACATGAGAGAGCATATTGAGTTGGTGTATATACTCCAAAACAGACTAGAATAGGGCATTGTATATTTAATCTGACAGATTATATTTACAGCAATTTTGTTTTTAACATTGGGGTGCCTAAATAATATTTAGATTTTTTCGATTTGGGTAAAATTAGAATTTCTGTATTTTACATGATAGAGCATACTGAGTTGGTGTATATACTGCAAAACAAAGTAGAATAAGACATTGTATATTTTCTCTAACAGACTATATTCAGAGCCATTTTCTTTTAACTTTGGGGTGCCTAGATATTATTCAGATTTTTTTTGATTCGCGTAAAATTAAAATTTCGGTATTTTACATGAGCGAGCATACTGAGTTGGTGTATATACTCCAAAACAGAGTAATATAAGGCATTGTATATTTTTTCTAACAGTCTATATTAAGAGCCATTTTCTATTAACTTTGGGGCACCTAGATAATATTTAGACTTTTTTCGATTCGTGTATAATTAGAATTTCTGTATTTTAAATGAAAGAGCATATTGAGTTGGTGCATATACTCCAAAACAAAGTAGAAAAAGGCATTGTATTCATTTTATGACAGATTATATTCAGAGCAATTTTGCTTTTAACATTGGGGTGCCTAGATACTATTTAGATTTTTTTCGATTCACGTAAAATTAGAATTGTGGTATTTTACATGAGAGAGCATACTGAGTTGGTGTATTTACTCCAAAACAGAGTAGAATAAGGCATTGTATATTTTTTCTAACAGACTATATTCAGAGGCATTTTCCTTTTACTTTGGAGTGCCTAGATATTATTTAGATTTTTTTCGATTCACGTAAAATTAGAATTTGTGTATTTTACATGAGAGAGCATATTGAGTTTGTTTATATACTCCAAAAGAGAGTATAAAAGAGCATTGTATATATTTTATGACAGAGTATATTCAGAGCAATTTTGCTTTTAACATTGGGGTGCCTAGATAAAATTTAGATTTTTTCGATTCGGGTAAAATTAGAATTTCTGTATTTCACATGAGAGAGCATACTGAGTTGGTGTATATACTCCAAAACATACCAGAATAAGGCATTGTATATTTCTTCTAACAGACTATATTCAGAGCCATTTTCTTTTAACTTTGGGTCCCCTAGATATTATTTATATTTTTTTCTATTCGTGTAAAATTATAATTTCGGTATTTTACATGAGAGAGCATATTGAGTTTGTGTATATACTCCAAAACAGAGTAGAATAGTGCATTGTATATTTTTTCTGACATATTATATTCAGAGTAATTTTGTTTTTAACATTGGGGAGCCTAGATAATGTTTAGATTTTTTTCGATTCGGGTAAAATTAGAATCTCTGTATTTTAAATGAGAGAGCATATGGAGTTGGTGTATATACTCCAAAAAAAAGTAGAATACGGCATTGTATATTTTTCATGACAGATCATACTCAGAGCAATTTTGTTTTTAGCATTGGGGCGCCTAGATAATATTTAGATTTATTCAATTCGGGTACAATTTGAATTTCTGTATTTTACATGAGAGAGGATACTGAGTTAGTGTATATAATCCAAAAAAAACAGAATAAGGCATTGTATATTTTTTCTAACAGATTATATTCAGAGCAATTTTGTTTTTAACTTTGGGCTGCCTAGATAATATTTAGATTTTTTTAGATTCACGGAAAATGAGAATTTCTGTATTTTACATGAGAGAGCATACTGATTTGGTGTATATACTCCAATTCAGAGTAGAATAAGGCATTGTATATTTTTTCTAACAGAGTATAATCAGAGCCATTTTCTTTGAACTTTGAGGCACCTAGATATTATTTAGATTTTTTTCGATTCACGTAAAATTAGAATTTTGGTATTTTACATGAGAGAGCATATGGAGTTTGTGTATATACTCTAAAACAGAGTAGAATCAGGCATTGTATATTTTTTCTGACAGATTATATTGAGAGCAATTTTGCTTTTAACATTGGGGTGCGTAGATAATATTTAGATTTTTTTCGATTCACGTAAATTTAGAATTTCTGTATTTTATATGACAGAGCATACTGAGTTGGTGTACATACTCCAAAACAGAGTAGAAAAGTGCATTGTACATTTCTTCTGAAACATTATATTCAGAGCAATTTTGCAGTTAACATTGGGGTGCCTAGATAGTATTTATATTATTTCAATTCGGGTAGAATTAGAATTTTGGTATTTTACATGAGAGAGCACATGGAGTTGGTGTATATATTTTAAAACGGAGTAGAATAGGGCATTGTATATTTTTTATGACAGATTATATTCAGAGCAATATTGCTTTTACCATTATGGTGCCTAGATAATATTTAGATTTTTTCGTATCCGGTGGAATTAGAATTTCTCTATTTTACATGACAGAGCATATTATGTTGGTGTTTATACTACAAAACAGAGTAGAAAAGAACATTGTATATTTTTACTGACAGATTGTATTCAGAGCAATTTTGCGGTTAACATTGGGGTGCCTATATAATATTTAGAATTTTTCGATTTGGGTAAAATTAGAATTTCTGTATTTAACATGAGAGAGCAGGTTGGGTTGGTGTATATACTACAATACAAAGTAGAAAAGTGCATTGTACATTTCTTCTGAAAGATTATATTCAGAGCAATTTTGCGGTTAACATTGGGGTGCCTAGATAATATTTAGATTTTTGTCGATACACGTAAAATTAGAATTTCTGTATTTTACATGAGAGAGCATACTAAGTTGCTGTATGTACTCCAAAACAGAGTAGAATAAGGCATTTTATATTTTTTCTAACAGACTATATTCAGAGACATTTTCTTTTAACTTTGGGGTGCCTAGATATTATTTAGATTTTTTTCGATTCGTGTAAGTTTAGAATTTCGGTATTTTACATGAGTGAGCATATTGAGTTGGTGTATATACTACAAAACAGAGTAGAAAAGGGCACTGTATATTTTTTCTGACAGATTATATTCAGAGCAATTTTTCTTTTAACATTGGGGTACCTAGATAATTTTTAGATTTTTTTTGATTTGCTTAAATATAGAATATCTGTATTTTACATGAGAGAGCATATGGAGTTGGGGTATATACTACAAAAAACAGAAGTAAAGGGCATTGAATATTTTTTCTGACAGATTATATTCAGAGCAATTTTTCTTTTAACATTGGGGTGCCTATATGATATTTAAATTTTTTTCGATTCGATTAAATATAGAATTTCTGTGTTTTACATGAGAGAGCCGGTAGAGTTGGTGTATATATTCCAAAACAGAGTAGAATAAGGCGTTGTATAATTTTTCTGACAGATTATATTCAGAGCAATTTTGTTTTTAACATTGGGGTGCCTAGATAATATTTAGATTTTTTCGATTCGGGTAAAATTAGAATATCATTATTTTACATAATAGAGCATACTGAGTTCGTATATATACTCCAAAACATAGTAGAATAAGGCATTGTATATTTGTTTTAACAGACTATATTTAGAGCCATTTTCTTTTAACTTTGGGGCGCCTAGATATTATTTAGATTTATTTCGATTCACGTAAAATTAGAATTTGGGTATTTTACATGATAGAGCATATTGAGTTGGTGTATATACTCCAATACATAGTAGAAAAGGGCATTGTATAATTTTTATGACAGATTATATTCAGAGCAATTTTGCTTTTAACATTGGGGTGCCTAGATAATATTCAGATTTTATCGGTTCGGGTAAATTTAGAATTTCTGTATTTTACATGAGAGAGCATATTGAGTTGGTCTATATACTACAAAACAGAGTAGAAAAGGGCATTGTATATTTTTTCTGACAGATTATATTCTGAGAAATTTTGCTTTTAACATTGGGGTGGCTAGATAATATTTGGATTTTTTTCGATTTGCTTAAATATAGAATTACTGTATTTTACATGAGAGAGCATACTGAGATGGTGTATATACTCCAAACCCGAGTAGAATAGGGCATTGTATAATTATTGTGACAGATTATATTCAGAGAAATTTTGTTTTTAACATTCGGTTGTCTAGATAATATTTAGTTTTTTTTTTGATTCACATAAAATTAGAATTTCTGTATTTTACATGAGAGAGCATATTGAGTTGGTGTATTTAGTACAAAACAGAGTAGAAAAAAGCATTGTATATTTTTTATGACCGAATATATTCATAGCACTTTTGCTTTTAACATTGGGGTGCGTAGATAATATTTATATTTGTGTCGATTCGCTTAAATATAGAATTTCTGTATTTTACATGAGAGAGCATATGGAGTCGGTGTATATTCTTAAAAACAGAGTAGAAGAGGGCATTTTATATTTTTTCTGACAGATTATATTCAGAGCTATTTTCTGTTTAACTTTGGGGTGCCTAGATAATATTTAGATTTTTTTCGATTCGCTTAAATATAGAATTTCTGTATTTTACATGAGAGAGCAGGTAGAGTTGGTGGATATACTCAAAAAAAGAGTAGAAAAGGCATTGTATATTTTTTCTGACAGATTATATTCAGAGCAATTTTGTTTTTAACATTGGGGTCCCTAGATAATATTTAGATTTTTTCGATTCGGGTAAAATTTGAATATCTTTATTTTACACGAGAGAGCATACTGAGTTCCTGTATATACTCCAAAACATAGTAGAATAAGGCATTGTATTTTTGTTCTAACAGACTATGTTCAGAGCTATTTTCTTTTAACGTTGGGGAGCCTCGATATTTTTTAGATTTGTTTGATTCACGTAAAATTTGAATTTGTGTATTTTACATGAGAGAGCATACTGAGTTGGTGTATATACTCCAAAACAAAGTAGAATAGGGCATTGTATATTTATTCTGACAGATTATATTCAGAGAAATTTGTTTTTAACATTGGGGTGCCTAGATAATATTTAGAATTATTTCGATTCATGTAAAATGAGAATTTCGGTATTTTACATGAGAGAGCATACTGAGTTGGTGTATATACTTCAAAACAGAGTAGAATAAGGAATTGTATATTTTTATTACAGACTATATTCAGAACCATTTTCTTTTAACTTTGGGGCGCCTAGATATTATTTAGATTTTTTTTGATTCACGTAAAATTAGAATTTCAGTATTTTACATGAGATAGAATACTGAGTTAGTGTATATACTCCAAAACAGAGTAGAAAATGGCATTTTATATTTTTTCTGAGACATTATATTCCGAGCAATTTTGCTTTTAACATTAGGGTGCCTAGATAATATTTAGATTTCTTTCGATTCGCTTAAATACAGAGTTTTTATATTTTACATGAGAGAGCATATGGAGTCGGTGTATGTACTCCAAAACAGAGTAGAAAAGGGCATTTTGTATTTTTGATGACAGATTATTTTCAGAGCCATTTTCTTGTAACTTTGGGGTGCCTAGATATTAAGATTTTTTACCGATTCACGTAGAATTAGAATTGCGGTATTTTACATGAGAGACCATATTGAGTTTTTGTATATACTCCAAAACGGAGTAGAAAAGGTCATTGTATACATTTTTTGACAGATTATATTCAGAGCTATTTTCCTTTTAACATTGGGGTGCCTAGATAATATTTAGATTTTTGCGATTCGGGTAAAATTAGAATTTGTGTATTTTACATGAGAGAGCATATTGATTTGGTGTATATACTCCAAAATAGGGTAGAATAAGGCATTGTAAATTTTTTCTAACAGAGTATATTCAGAGCCATTTTCTTTTAGCTTTGTGGTGCCTAGATATTATTTAGATTTTTTTCGATTCCCTTAAAATTACAATTTCTGTATTTTACATGACAGAGCATATTGAGTTGGTGTATATACTCCAAAACAGAGTAGAAAACGGCATTGTATATTTTTTCTGAGAGATTATATTCAGAGCAATTTTTCTTTTAACATTGGGGTGCCTAGATAATATTTAGATTTTTTTCGGTACACGTATAATTAGAATTTCGGTATTTTACATGAGAGGGAATACTGAGTTGGTGTATATACTCCAAAACAGAGTATAATAGGGCATTTTATATTTTTTCTGACAGATTTATTCAGAGCAATTTTGCTTTTAACATTGGGGAGCCTAGATCATATTTAGATTTTTGCGATTCGGGTCAAATTATAATTTCGGTATTTTACATGAGAGAGCATACTGAGTTGGTGTATATACTCCAAAATAGAGTAGAATAAGGCATGGTATATATTTTATAACAGACTATATTCAGAGTCATTTTCTTTTAACTTTGGGGCGCCTAGATATTATAAAGCTTTATTACCAATTCACGTAAAATTATAATTTCGGTATTTTACATGAGAGAGCATATTCTGTTGGTGTATATACTGCATAAAAGAGTAGAAAAGGGCATTGTATATTTTTTCTGAGAGATTATATTCCGAGCAATTTTGCTTTTAACATTGGGGTGTCTAGATAATATTTAGAATTTTTTCGATTCGCTTAAATATACAATTTCTGTATTTTACACGAGAGAGCATATGGAGTTGGTGTATGTACTCCAAAACAGAGTAGAAAAGGGCATTGTATATATTTTCTTACAGACTATATTCATAGCCATTTTCTTTTAACTTTGGGGCGCCTCGATATTATTCAGATTTTTTACCGATTCGCGTAGAATTAGAATTTCGGTATTTTACATGAGAGAGCATATTGAGTTTTTGTATATACTCCAAAACAGAGTAGAAAAGAACATTTTATATATTTTCTGACAGATTATATTCAGAGCAAGTTCGCTTTTAACATTGGGGTGCCTAGATAATATATAGATTTTTTTCGATTCACCTAAATTTAGAATTTCGGTATTTTACATGAGAGAGCAAACTGCGTTGGTGTATATACTCCAAATGACAGTACAACAAGGCCTTGTATATTTTTTCTAACAGACTATATTCAGAGCCATTTCCTTTTAATTTTGGTGTGCCGAGATTTTATTTAGATTTTTTTGATTGCCATAAAATTTGAATTTCGGTATTTTACATGAGAGAGAATATTGAGTTGGTGTATATACACCAAAACAGAGTAGAAAAGGGCATTGTATATTTTTTCTGACCGAGTATATTTAGAGCAATCTTGCTTTTAACATTGGGATCCTTAGATAATATTTAGATTTTTTTCGATTCACGTAAAATTAGAATTTCTGTATTTTACATGAGGGAGCATACTGAATAGGTGTATATACTCCAAAACACAGTAGAAAAGGGCATTCTATATTTTTTACGACAGATTATATTCAGAGAAATTTTGCTTTTATCATTGTGGTGCCTAGATAATGTTTAGATTTTTTCGATTTGCTTAAATATAGAATTTCTGTATATTACATGAGAGAGCATATGTAGTTGGTCTATGTACTGTAAAACAGAGTAGAATAGGGCATTGTATATTTTTTCTTATAGATGGTATTCAGAGCAATTTTGTTTTTAACATTGGGGTGCCTAGATAATATTTAGATTTTTTTCGATTCACGGAAAATTAGAATTTCGGTATTTTACATGAGAGAAAATACTGAGTTGGTGTATATACTCCAAAACAGAATAGAATAGGGCATTGTATATTTTTGCTGACAGATTATATTCAGAGCAATTTTGTTTTCAACATTGGGGTGCCTAAATAATATTTAGATGATTTCGATTCGGGTAAAATTAGAATTTCTGTATTTTACAGGAGAGAGCATACAGAGTTGGTGTATATACTCCAAAACAGATTAGAATAAGGCATTGTATATTTTTTCTAACAGACTATTTTCAGAGACATTTTGTTTTAACTTTGGTTCGCCTATATATTATTTAGATTTTTTTCGATTCGCGTAAAATTACAATTTTGTTATTTTACATGAGAGAGCACATTGAGTTGGTGTATATAATCCCAAACAGAGTAGAAAAGGGCATTGTATATTTTTTATGACACATGATATTCAGAGCAATTTTGCTTTAAACATTGAAGTGTCTAGATAATATTTATAATTTTTTCGGTACACGTAAAATTACAATTTCGTTATTTTACATGAGAGAGCATACTGAGTTGGTGTATATAATACAAAACTAAGTAGAATAAGGCATTGTATAATTTTTCTAACAGACTATATTCAGAGCCATGTTCTTTTAACTTTGGGGCACCTAGATATTATTTAGATTTTTTTTGATTCGCGAAACATTAGAATTTCGGTATTTTACCTGAGAGAGCATTTTGAGTTGGTGTATATACTCCAAAACATAGAAGAATTGGGCATTGTATATTGTTTCTGAAAGATTATATTCAGAGCAATTTTGTTTTTATCATTGGGGCGGCTAGATAATATTAAGATTTTTTTCGATTCGCGTAGAATTAGAATTTCTGTATTTTACGTGAGAGAGCATATTGAGTTGTTGTATATACTCCAAAACAGAGTAGAAAAGGATATTGTATATTTTTTTTGACAGATTATATTCAGAGCAGTTTTGATTTTAACATTGTGGTGCCTAGATAATATTTAGATATTTTTCGACTCACGTAAAATTTGAATTTCCGTGTTTTACATGAGAGAGCATACTAAGTTGGTGTATATACTCCAAAACAGAGTAGAATAGGGCATTGTATATTTTTTATGACAGATTATATTCAGAGAAATTTTGCTTTTAACATTGGGGTGCCTAGATATTATTTAGATTTTTTCAATTCGGGTAAAATTAGAATTTCTGTATTTTACATGAAAGAGCATATTCAGTCGGTTTATATACTACAAAAAGAGTAGAAAAAAGCATTGTATATTTCTTATGACAGATTATATTCACCGGAATTTTGCTTTTAACATTGGGGTGCCTAGAAAATATATAGTTTTTTTTTGATTCGCTTAAATATAGATTTTCTGTATTTTTCATGAGAGACAATATGGAGTTGGTGTATATACTCCAGAACAGAGTAGAGTAGAGCAATATATATTTCTTCTGACAGATTATATTCAGAGCAGTTGTGTTTTTAACATTGGGGTGCCTAGATAATATTTAGATTTATTCGATTGGGGTAAAATTAGATTATCTGTATTTTACATGAGAGAGCATACTGAGCAGGTGTATATAAACCAAAACAGAGTAGAATAAGGCATTGTATATTTTTTCTAACAGACTATATTCAGAGCCATTTTGTTTTAACTTTGGGGAGCCTAGATATAACTTATATTTTTTTCGATTCATGTAAAATTAGAATTTTCGTATTTTACATGAGAGAGCATATTGTGTTGGTGTATATCCTCCAAAACAGAGTAGAAAATGGCATTGTATTTTTTTTTTCTGACAGATTATATTCAGAGCAACTTTGCTTTTATCATTGGGGTGCCTAGATAATATTTAGGTTTTTTCGATTCGGGTAAAATTAGAATATCTTCATTTTACATGACAGAGCGTACTGAGGTGGTGTATATACTAGAAAACAGAGTAGAAAAGGTCATTGTATATTTTTTCTGAGATTATATTTAGAGCAATTGTGGTTTTAACATTGGGGTACCTAAATAATATTTAGTTTATTTTCTATTCACTTAAATATAGAATTTCTGTATTTTACATGAGAGAGCATATTGAGTTGGTGTATATACTCCAAAACAGAGTAGAATAGGTCATTCTATATTTTGTCTGACAGATTATATTCAGAGCAATTTTGTTTTTAAAATTGGGGTGTCTAGATTATATTTAGATTTTTTTCGATTCACGTAAATATAAAATTTCTGTATTTTAAATGAGAGAGCATACTGAGTTGGGGTATGTACTGCAAAAAGAAGTAGAAAAGGGCATTGTATATTTTCTCTGACAGATAATATTCAGAGCAATTTTGCTTTTAACGTTGGGGTGCCTAGATAATATTTAGATTTTTTTGGATTCGCTTACATATAGAATTTCTTTATTTAACATGAGAGAGCTTATGGAGTTGGTGTATATACTCCAACACAGAGTAGAATAGGGCATTGTATATTTTTTCTGACAGACTATATTCAGAGTAATTTTGTTTTAACATTGGGGTGCCTAGATAATATTTATATTTTCTTCCATTCACGTAAAATTAGAATTTTGGTATTTTACATGAGAGAGCATACTGAATAGGTGTATATACTCCAAAACAGAGTAGAATAAGGCATTGTATATTTTTTCTAACAGTCTATATTAAGAGCCATTTTCTTTTAACTTTGGGCCGCCTAGATATTATTTAGATTTTTTTCGATTCACGTAAAATTAGAATTTCGGTATTTTACATGAGAGAGCATACTGACTGATGTATATACTCCAAAACAGTGTTGAATGAGCAATTGTATATTGTTTCTAACAGACTATATTCAGAGCCATTTTCTTTTAACTTTTGTGCGCATAGATAATATTTAGATTTATTCGGTTCGGGTAAAATTACAATTTCTCTATTTTACATGAGAGGGCATACTGAGTTGGTGTATATACTCCAAAACAGAGTAGAAAGGGCATTGTATATTTTTTCTGACAGATTATATTTAGAGCAATTTTGCTTTTGACATTCGGGTGCCTAGATAATGTTTAGATTTTTTTCGATTCACGTAAAATTAGAGTTTCGGTATTTTAACTGAGAGAGCATACTTAGTTGGGGTATATACTCCAAAAAAGAGTAGAATAAGGCATTGTATATTTTTTCTAAGAGACTCTATTCAGAGCCATTTTCTTTTAAGTTTGGGGCACCTAGATATTATTTAGATTTTCTTCGATTCGCGTAAAATTTGAATTTCAGAATTTTACATGAGAGAGCATATTGGGTTGCTGTATATACTCCAAAACAGAGTAGAAAATAGCATTGTATATTTATTCTGAGACATTATATTCAGAGCGATTTTACTTTTAACATTGGGGTGCCTACATACTATTTAGATTTTTTTCGATTCACGTAAATTTATAATTTTGGTATTTTACATGAGAGAGGATACTAACTGGTGTATATACTCCAAAACAGAGTAGAATGAGCAATTGTATATTTTTTCTAACAGACTATATTAAGAGCCATTTTCTTTTAACTTTGGGGCGCCTAGATATTATTTGGATTATTTTCGATTCACGTAAAATTAGAATTTCGGTATTTTACATGAGATTGCACATTGAGTTGGTGTATATAATCCAAAACACAACAGAAATGGGCATTGAATATTTTTCTGACAGATTATATTCAGAGCAATTTTGCTTTTTACATTGGGGTGCATAGACAATATTTAGATTTTTTTCGATACTCTTAAATATAGAATTTCTGTATTTTACATGAGAGAGCATATGGAGTTGGTGTATATACTCCAAAACAGAGTAGAATATGACATTGTATATTTTTTTGTCAGATTATATTCAGAGCAATTTTATTTTTAACATTGGGGTGCCTAGATAATATTTAGATCATTTTCGATTCATGTAAAATTAGAATTTCGGTATTTTACATAAGAGAGCATACTGAGTTGGTGTAAAAACTTTAAAACAGAGTAGAATAGGGCACTGTATATTTCTTCTGACAGATTATATTCAGAGCAATTTTGTTTATGACATTGTGGTGCCTAGATAATATGTAGATTTTATCAATTGGGGTAAAATTAGAATATTGTTATTTTACATGAGAGACCATACTGAGTTGGTCTATATACTCCAAAACAGAGTAGAAAAAGGCATTGTATATATTTTCTAACAGACTATATTCACAGCCATTTTCTATTAACTTTGGGGAGCCTAGATATTATTAAGATATTTTTGATTCATGTAAAATTAGGATTTCGGTATTTTACATGAGAGAGCATATTGAGTTGGAGTATATACATTAAAACTGAGTAAAAAAGGACATTGTATATTTTTTCTGACAGATTATATTCAGAGCAATTTTGCTTTTAACATTGGGCTGCCTAGATACTATTTAGATTTTTTTCGATTCACTCAAAATTAGAATTTCGGTATTTTACATGAGCGAGCATACTGACTGGTGTATATACTCCAAAACAGAGTAGAATAAGGCATTGTATATTTTTTCTAACAGACTATATTCAGAGCCATTCTTTTTTAACTTTGGGGCGTCTAGATATTATTTAGATTTTTTTCGATTCGCATGAAATTAAAATTTCTTTATTTTACATGAGAGAGCATATTGAGTTGGTGTATATACTGCAAAACGGAGTATAAAAGGGCATTGTGTAATTTCTCTGACTGATTATATTCAGAGTAATTTTGCTTTTAACATTAGGGTGCCTAGATAGTATTTAGATTTTTTTCTATTCACTTAAATATAGAATTTTATTATTTTACATGAGGAAGCATATGGACTTTGTGTATATACTCCAAAACAGAGTAGAATAGGGCATTGTATATTTTTTCTGACAGATTATATTCAGAGCAATTTTGTTTTTAACATTGGGGTTCGTAGATAATATTTAGATTTTTTTCGATTTACGTAAATTTAGAATTTCAGTATATTTCATGAGAGAGCACACTGATTTGGTGTACATGCTCCAAAACAGAGTAGAATAGGGGATTGTATATTTTTTCTAACTGACTACATTTAGAGCCATTTTCTTTTAACTTTGGGGTACCTAGATATTATTTATATTGTTTCCGATTTGCATAAATTTAGAATTTTGGTATTTTACATGAGAGAGCATATTTTGTGGGTGTATATACTCCGAAACAAAGTAGAAAAGGGCATTGTATATTTTTTCTGACAGATTATATTCAGAGTAATTTTTCTTTTAACATTGGGTTGCCTAGAAAATATTTAGATTTTCTTCGATTAATGTAAAATTAAAATTTCGGTATTTTACATGAGAGAGCATACTGAGTTGGTGTATATACTCCAAATGAGAGTAGAATAAGGCATTGTACATTTCCTCTAACAGACTATATTTAGAGACATTTTTTTTAACATTGGGGCGCCTAGATATTATTAATGTTTTTTTTTGATTCATGTAAAATTAGAATTTACGTATTTTACATAAGAGAAAATATTTAGTTGGTGTATATACTACAAAACAAAGTAGAAGAAAGCATTGTATATTTTTCTGACAGATGATATTCAGAGCAATTTTGCTTTTAACATTGGGATGCCTAGATAATATTTAGATTTTTTTCAATTCACTTAAATATAGAATTTCGGTATTTTACATGAGAGAGCACACTGAGTTGGTGTATATACTCCAAAACAGAGAAGAATAAGGCATTGTATATTTTTTCTGAGAAATTATATTCAGAGCAATATTGTTTTTTACATTGGGGTGCCTAGATAATATTTAGATTTTTTTCATTCGGGTAAAATTAGAATTTCTGTATTTTATATGAGAGAGCATATTGAGTTGGTGTATATACTACAAAACAGAGTAGAAAAGGGCATTATATATTTTTTCTGACAGATTATATTCAGAAGCAATTTGCTTTTAACATTGGAATGCTTAGATAATATATAGATTTTTTTCGAATCGCTTAAATATAGAATTTCTGTATTTTACATGAGAAGGAATATGGAGTTGTTGTATATACTCCAAAACAGAGTAGAATAGGGCATCGTATATTTTATACTTACAGATAATATTCAGAGTAATTTTGCTTTTAACATTGGGGTGCCTATATAATATTTAGATTGTTTAGATTCATGTAAAATTAGAATTCTTTATTTTAAATGATAGAGCATACTGAGTTAATGTATATACTACAAAACCGAGTAGAAAAGGCATTGTATATATTTTCTGACAGATGATATTCAGAGCAATTTTACTTTTAACATTGGGGTGCCTAGATAATATATAGATTATTTCGACTCACGTAAATATAGAATTTCTGTATTTTACATGAGAGAGAATATGGAGTAGTGTATATAATGCAAATAAGTGTAGAATAAAACATTGAATATTTCTTCTGACGGAGTATATTCAGAGAAATTTTACTTTTAACATTCGGGTGCCTAGATAATATTTAGAATTTTTTCGATTCAAGTGAAATTAGAATTTCGCTATTTTACATGAGAGAGCATACTGAGTTGGTGTATATTCTACAACACAGAGTAGAAAAGGGCATTATATATTTCTTCTGACAGATGATATTCAGAGCAATTTTGCTTTTAACATTGGGGTGCCTAGATAATATATAGATTATTTGCGACTCACCTAAATATAGAATTTCTGTATTTTACATGAGAGAGAATATGGAGTTGATGTATATAATCCAAAAAAGTGTAGAATAAAACAATGAATATTTCTTCTGACGGAGTATACTCAGAGCAATTTTACTTTTAACATTCGGGTGCCCAGATAATATTTAGATTTTTTTCGATTCACGTGAAATCAGAATTTCGCTATTTTACATGAGAGAGCATACTGAGGTGGTGGCTATACGCCAAAACAGAGTAGAATAGGGCATTGTATATTTTTTCTGACAGATTATATTAAGAGCAATTTTGATTTTAACATTCGGGTGTTTAGATAATATTTAGATTTTTTTCGATTCACATAAAATTAAAATTTCAGTATTTTAAATGAGAGAGCATACTGAGTTGGTGTATATACTCCAAAACAAAGTAGAATAAGGCATTGTATTTTTTTTCTAACAGAATACATTTAGAGCCATTTTCTTTTAACTTTGGGTCGTCTAGATATTATTTAGATTTTATTCGATTTGCGTAAAATTATAATTCCGGTATTTTAAATGAGAGGGCACACTGAGATGGTGTATATACTCCAACACAGAGTGAAATAGGGCATTGTATATTTTTTCTGACAAAATATATTCACAGCAATTTTGTTTTCAACACTGGGATGCCTACATAATATTTAGATTTTTTTGATTTGGGTAAAATTAGAATTTCCGTATTTTACATGAGAGAGCATATTGAATTGTTGTATATACTACAAAACAGAGTAGAAAAAGGAATTGTATATTTTCTTCTGACAAATTATATTCAGACCAATTTTGCTTTTAACATTGGGGTGCCTAGATAATATTTAGATTTTTTTCGATTCGCGTAAAATTAGAATTTTTGTATTTTACATGAAAGAGAATAATGAGTTGGTGTATATACTCCAAAACAGAGTAGAACAGAGCATTCTATATTTTTTCTGACAGATTATATTCAGAGAAATTTTGCTATTAACATTCGGGTGCCTAGATAATATTTAGATTTTTTTCGATTCACGTAAAATTAGAATTTTGGTATTTTACATGGGAGAGCATACTGAGTTGGTGTATATACTCCAAAACAAAGTAGAATAAGGCATTGTATATTTTATATAACAGACTATATTCAGAGTAATTTTCTTTAAACTTTGGGGTTCCTAGATATTATTTATATTTTTTCGATTCACGTAAAATTAGAATTTCGGAATTTTACATGAGAGAGCATATTCAGTTGGTTTATATACTACAAAAAAGAGTAGAAAAGGGCATTGTATATTTTTTTGAAAGATTATATTCACCACAATTTTGCTTTTAACATTGGGGTGCCTAGAAAATATATAGATTTTTTTCGATTTGCTTAAATATAGATTTTCTGTATTTTTCATGAGAGAACATATGGAGTTGGTGTATATACTCCAAAACAGAGTAGAATAAGACATTGTATATTTTATCTAACAGGCTCTATTCAGAGCCATTTTCTTTTAACTTTGGGGCACCTAGATATTATTGAGATATTTATGATTCACGTAAAATTAGAATTTCTTTATTTTGCATGAGAGAGGATACTGAGTTGGTTTATATACTACAAAACGGAGTAGAAAAAAGCATTGTATCTTTTCTCTGACAGATTATATTCAGAGCCATTTTGCTTTTAACATTGGGGTACCTATATAATGTATAGATTTTTTTTGATTCGCTTAAATATAGATTTTCTGTATTTTACAAGAGAGAGCATATGGAGTTGGTGTATATGCTCCAAAACAGAGTAGAATAGGGCATTGTATATTTTTTCTGAAAGATTATACTCAGAGCAATTTTGTTTTTAACATTGGTGTGCCTAGACAATATTTAGATTTTTTTCAATTTGCTTAAATATAGAATTTCTGTATTTCACATGGGAGAGCATATGGATTTGGTGTATATATTCCAAAACAGAGTAGAATAGGGAATTTTATGTTTTCTCTGACAGATTGTATTCAGAGAAATTTTGTTTTTAACATTGGGGCGCCTAGATAATATGTAGATTTTTTCAATTTGGGTAAAATTAGAATTTTGTTATTTTACATGAGATACCAAACTGAGTTGGTGTATATACTCCAAAACAGAGTAGAATAAGGCATTGTATATTTTTTCTAACAGACTATATTCAGAGCCATTTTCTTTTAACTTTGGGGCACGTCGATATTATTAAGATATTTTTGATTCGTGTAAAATTTGGATTTCGGTATTATACATGAGAGAGCATATCGAGTTGGGGTATATACAATAAAACTGAGAAAAAAAGAGCATTGTATATTTTTTCTGACAAATTATATTCAGAGCAATTTTGCTTTTAATTTGGGCGTCCTAGATACTATTTAGATTTTTTTCGATTCACGCAAAATTAGAATTTCGGTATTTTACATGATAGAGCATACTGACTGGTGTATATACTCGAAAACAGAGTAGAATAAGGCATTGTATATTTTTTCTAACAAAGCATATTCAGAGCCATTATTTTTAACTTTGAGGCGTCTAGATATTATTTAGATTTTTTTCGATTCGCGTAAAATTAAAATTTCTGTATATTACATGAGAGAGCATATTGAGTTGGTGTATATACTCCAAAACAGAGTAGTAAAGGGCATTGTATATTTTCTATGACTGATTATATTCAGAGCAATTTTGCTTTTAACATTGGGGTGCCTAAATATTATTTAGATTTTCTTCGATTCACTTAAATATAGAAATTCATTATTTTACATGAGGGAGCATATGGACTTGGTGTATATACTCCAAAACATAATAGAATAGGGCATTGTATATTTTTTCTGACAGATTATATTAAGAGCAATTTTGTTTTTAACATTGGGGTTCCTAGATAATATTTGGATATTTTTCGACTCAGGTAAAATTAGAATTTTGGTGTTTTACATGAGAGGGCACACTGAGATGTTGTATATACTCCAACACAGAGTGAAATAGGGCATTGTATATTTTTTCTGACAGATTATCTTCAGAGCAATTTTGTTTTTAACACTGGGGTTCCTAGATAATATTTAGATTTTTTTCGATTCACGTGAAATCAGAATTTCGCTATTTTACATGAGAGAGCATACTGAGGTGGTGGCTATACGCCAAAACAGAGTAGAATAGGGCATTGTATATTTTTTATGACAGATTATATTAACAGCAATTTTGATTTTAACATTCGGGTGTTTAGATAATATTTAGAATTTTTTCAATTCACGTAAAATTAAAATTTCAGTATTTTACATGAGAGAGCATACTGAGTTGGTGTATACACTCCAAAACAAAGTAGAATAAGGCATTGTATATTTTTTCTAACAGAATACATTTAGAGCCATTTTCTTTTAACTTTGGGTTGTCTAGATATTATTTAGATTTTATTCGATTCGCGTAAAATTATAATTCCGGTATTTTAAATGAGAGAGCATATGGAGTTGGTCTATATACTCCAAAACAGAGTGGAATAGGGCATTGTATATTTTTTCTGACAGATTATATTCAGAGAAATCTTGTTTTTAACATTGTGGTGCCTAGATAATATTTGGATATTTTTCGACTCACGTAAAATTAGAATTTCGGTTTTTTACATGAGAGGGCACACTGAGATGGTGTATATACTCCAACACAGAGTGAAATAGGGCATTGTATATTTTTTCTGACAGAATATATTCACAGCAATTTTGTTTTCAACACTGGGGTGCCTACATAATATTTAGATTTTTTTGATTTGGGTAAAATTAGAATTTCCGTATTTTACATGAGAGAGCATATTGAATTGTTGTATATACTACAAAACAGAGTAGAAAAAGGCATTGTATATTTTCTTCTGACAAATTATATTCAGATCAATTTTGCTTTTAACATTGGGGTGCCTAGATAATATTTAGATTTTTTTCAATTCGTGTAATATTAGAATTTCGGTATTTTACATGAGAGGGAATATTGAGTTTTTGTATATACTCCAAAACAGAGTAGAAAATGTCATTGTATATTTTTTCTGACAGATTATATTCAGAGAAATTTTGCTTTTAACATTGGGGTGCCTAGATAATATTTAGATTTTCTTTAATCACGTAAAATTAGAATTTCGGTATTTTACATGAGAGAGCATACTGAGTTGGTGTATATACTCCAAAAGATAGTAGAATAAAGCCTTGTATATTTTTTCTAACAGATTATATTAAGAGCCATTTTCTTTTAACTTTCTGGCGCCTGGATATTATTTAGATTTTTTCGATTCGGGTAAAATTAGAATTTCTGTATTTTACATGAGAGGGCATACTGAGTTGGTGTATATACTCCAAAGCAGAGTAGAATAAGGCATTATATATTTTTTCTAACAGAGTATATTCAGAGCCATTTTCTTTTAACTTTGGGGTGCCTAAATTTTGTTTTTATTTTTTTTAATTCACGTAAAATTAGAATATCGAAATTTTAAATGATAGAGCCTATTGAGTTGGTGTATATACTCCAAAACAGAGTAGAAAAGAGCATTGTATATTTTTTCTGACAGATTATATTCACTGCGATTTTGCTTTTAACATTCAGGTGCCTACATACTATTTACATTTTTTTGATTCACGTAAATGAAGAATTTCGGTATTTTATATGAGAGAGCATACTGACTGGTGTATATACTACAAAACAGAGTAGAATGAGGAATTGTATATTTTTTCTAACAGACTATATTTAGAGCCATTTTCCTTTAACTTTTTTGCGCCTAGATATTATTTAGATTTTTTCGATTCACGAAAAACTTGAATTTCGGTATTTTACTTTAGCATGGTGAGTTGGTGTATATACTCCAAAACAAAGTAGAAAAGGGCATTGTATATGTTTTCTGAAAGATTATATTCAGAGCAATTTTGCTTTTAACATTGGGGTGCGTTGATAATATTTTGACTTTTTTCGATTCGCTTAAATATAGAATTTCTGTATTTTACATGCGAGAGCATATGGAGTTGGTGTATATACTCCAAAACAGAGTAGAATAGGGCATTGTATATATTTTTTTACAGATTATATTCAGACCAATTTTGTTTTTAACATCGGGGTGCCTAAATAATATTTAGATTTTTTTCGATTCACGTAAAATTAGAATTTCTGTATTTTACATGAGTGAGCATACTGAGTTTGTGTATAAACTCCAAAACAGAGTAGAATAGGGCACTGTATATTTTTTCTGACAGATTATTTTCAGAGCCATTTTGTTTTTAACATTATGGTGCCTAGATAATATTTAGGTTTTTTTGATTCGGTAAAATTAGAATTTCTGTATTTTACCTAGAGAGCATATTGAGTTTGTCTATATACTCGAAAACAGAGTAGAAAACGGCATTGTATATTTTGTCCGAAAGATTATATTCAGAGCAATTTTGCTTTAACATTGGGGTGCGTAGATAATAATTAGATATTTTCGATTCGGGTAAAATTAGAATTTTGTTATTTTACATGAGATAGCATACTTAGTTGGTGTATATACTCCAAAACAGAGTAGAATAAGGCATTGTATATTTTGTCTAACAGACTATATGCAGAGCCATTTTCTTTTAACTTTGGGGCCCCTAGATATTATTTAGAAGTTTTTCGAATCGTGTAAAATTAGAATTTCGGTATTTTACATGAGAGAGCATATTGAGTTGCTGTATATACCCTAAAACAGTGTAGAAAAGTTCATTGTATATTTTTTCTGACAGATGATATTAAGAGCAATTTCGCTTTTAACAGTGGGGTGCCTAGATAATATGTAGATTTTTTTCGATTCGCGTAAATATAGAATTTCTGTATTTTACATGAGAGAGCATATGGACTTGGTCTATGTACCCCAAAACAGAGTAGAATAGGGCATTGTATATTTTTTCTGACAGATTATATTCAGAACAATTTTGCTTTTAACATTGCGGTGCCTAGAAAATATTTAGATTTTTTTCGATTCACGTAAAATTAGAATTTCTGGATTTTACATGAGAGAGCATATTAAGTTGGTGTATATACTCCAAAACAAAGGAGAAATGGGCATTGTATATTTTTTCTGACAGATGATATTCAGAGCAATTTTGCTATTAACATTGGGTGCCTACATAATATTCAGATTTCTTTCAATTCATGTAAAATTTGAATTTCGGTATTTTACATGAGAGAGAATACTGAGTTGGTGTATATACTACAAAACAGAGTAGATAAAATCATTGTATATTTTTTCTGACATATTATACTCAGAGAAATTTTGCTTTTAACATTGGGGTGCCTAGACACTATTTAAATTTTTTTCGATTCACGGAAATTTAGAATTTTGGTATTTTACATGAGAGAGCATACTGACTGGTGTATATACTCCGAAACCGATTAGAATAAGGCATTGCATATTTTTCCTAACCGACTATATTCAGAGACATTTTCTTTTAACTTTGGGGCATCTAGATATTATTTTGATATTTTTTGATTCGCGTAAAATTAGAATTCCTGTATTTTACATGACAGAGCATATTGAGGTATTGTATATACTCCAAAAGAGAGTAGAATAGGTCATTGTATATTTTTTCTAAGAGACTATATTTAGAGCCATTTTCTTTTAACTTTGGTGTGCCCAGATATTATTTAGATTTATTTCGATTCCAGTAAAATTAGAATTCCGGTATTTTACATGAGAGAACATATTGAGTTGGTGTATTTACTCCAAAAGAAAGTAGAAAAGGGCATTGTATATTTTTTCTGACAGATTATATTTTGAGGAATTTTGCTTTTAACATTCGTGTGCCTAGATAATATTTAGATTTTTTTCGATTCACGTAAAATTAGAAGTTCGGTATTTTACATGAGAGAGCACACTGAGTTTGTGTTTATACTCCAAAACAGAGTAGAATAAGACATTCTACTTGTATATTTTCTCTAACAGACTATATTCACAGCCATTTTCTTTTATCTTTCGGGCACCTAGATATTATTAAGAATTTTTTCGATTCACGTAAAATTAGAATTTCGATATTTTACATGAGAGGACATATTGAGTTGTTGTATATATTCCAAAACAGAGTAGAAAAGATCATTGTATATTTTTTCTGACAGATTATATTCAGAGAAATTTTGCTTTTAACATTAGGTTGCCCAGATAATATTTAGATTTTTTTCGATTCACGTAAGATTAGAATTTCGGTATTTTACATAAGAGAGCATACTGAGTTGGTGTATATACTCCAAAACAGAGTAGAATAAAGCCTTGTATATTTTTTCTAACAGACTATATTCAGAGCCATTTTCTTTTAACTTTGTGGCGCCTGGATATTATTTAGATTTTTTCGATTCAGGTAAAATTAGAATTTCTATATTTTACATGAGAGGGCATACTGAGTTGGTTTATATACTCCAAAACAGAGTAGAAAATGTCATTGTATATTTTTTCTGACAGATTATATTCAGAGAAATTTTGCTTTTAACATTGGGGTGCCTAGATAAAATTAATTTTTTTCGATTCGCATACATATAAAATTTCGGTATTTTACATGAGAGAGCATAGTGAGTTGGTGTATATACTCCAAAACAGAGTAGAGTAAAGCCTTGTATATTTATTCTAACAGACCATATTCAGAGCCATTTTCTTTTAACTTAGGGGCGCCTAGATTTTATTTTGATTCTTTTCGATTCGCGTAAAATTAGAATTTCGGAATTTTATATGAGAGAGCATATTGAGTTGGTGTATATACTCCAAAAAAAAGTAGAAAAGAGCATTGTATATTTTCTACGACAGATTATCTTCAGAGCGATTTTGCTTTGAACATTCGGGTGCCGACATACTATTTAGATTTTTTTCGTTTCACATAAAATTAGAATTTCAGTATTTTATATGTGAGAGCATACTGACTGGCGTATATACTCCAAAAGAGAGTAGAATGAGGAATTGTATATTTTTTCTAGCAGACTATATTCAGAGCCATTTTCTTTTAACTTTTGGGTGCCTAGATATTATTTTGATTTTTTTCGATTCGTGTAAAATTAGAATTTCGGTATTTTACATGAGAGAGCATATTGAGTTGGTGTATATACCCCAAAACAAAGTTGAAAAGGGCATTGTATATTTCTTCTTACAGATTATATTTAGAGCAATTTTGCTTTTAATATTGGGGTGCGTTGATAATATTTAGATTTTTTTCGATTCGCTTAAATATAGAATTTCTGTATTTTAAATGAGAGAGCATATGGTTTTGGTGTATATACACCAAAACAGAGTAGACAAAAGCATTGTATATTTTCTCGGACAGATTATATTCACAGCAATTTAGTTTTTAATATCGGGGTGCCTAGATAATATTTAGATTTTTTTCGATTCACCTAAAATTATAATTTCAGTATTTTAAATGAGAGAGCATACTGAGTTGGTGTATATACTCCAAAACAGAGTAGAATAAGGCATTGTATATTTGTTCTGACAGATTATATTCAGAGCAATTTTGTTTTTAACATTGGGGTGCCTAGGTAATATTTAGATTTTTTCAATTCGGGTAAAATTAGAATTTCTGTATTTTACGTGAGAGAGCATATTGAGTTGGTGTATATACTACAAAACCGAGTAGAAAATGGGCATTGTATATTTTTTCTGACAGATTATATTCAGAGAAATTTTGGTTTTAACATTGGGGTGCCTAGATAATATATAGATTGTTTCGATTCGCTTAAATATAGATTTTCTGTATTTTATATGAGTGACCATATCGAGATAGTGTATATACTCCAAAAAAGAGTAGAATAGGGCATTGTATATTTTTTCTGACCGATTGTATTAAGAGCAATTTTGTTTTTAATATTGTGGTGCCTAGGTAATTTTTAGATTTTTTCGATTCGGGTAAAATTAGAATTCCTGTATTTTATGTGAGAGAGCATATCGAGTTGGTGTATATACTACAAAACAGAGTAGAAAAGGGCATTGTATATTTCTTCTGACAGATTATATTCAGAGCAAGTTTGCTTTTAACATTGGGGTGCCTAGATAATATTTAGATTCTTTTGGATTCGCATAAATATAGAATTTCTGTATTTTACATGAGAGAGCATACGGAGTTGGTGTATATACTCCAAAACAGAGTAGAATAGGGCATTTTATATTTTTTCGGACAGACTATATTAAGAGCAATTTTTTTTTAACATTGGGGGGCCTAGATAATATTTATATTTATTCGATTCTGGTAGAATTAGAATTTCTGTATTTGACATGAGAGAGCATATGGAGTTGGTGTATATACTCCAAAACAAAGTCGAATAAGGCATTGTATATTTTTTCTAACAGACTATATTCAGAGCCCTTTTTGTTGAACGTTGGGGCGCCTAGATATTATTTACATTATTTTCAATTCGCGTAAAATTAGAATTTCTGTATTTTACATGAGAGAGCATACAGAGTTGCTGTATATTCTCCAAAACAGAGTAGAATAGGGCATTGTATATTTTTTCTCACAGATTATATTCAGAGCAATTTTGTTTTTAACATTGAGGAGCCTAGATAATATTTAGATTTTTTCAATTCGGGTAAAATTAGAATTTTTATATTTTACATGAGAGAGCATCCTGAGTTGCTGTATATACTCCAAAACAGAGTAGAATAAAGCATTGTATATTCTTTCTAACAGACTATATTCAGAGCCATTTTCTTTTAACTTTGGGGCACCTAGATATTATATAGGTCTTTTTGATTCGCCTAAAATTAGACTTTTGGTATTTTAAATGAGACAGCATATTGAGTTGGTTTATATACTCCAAAATAGAGTAGAAAAGGGCGTTGTATATTTTTTCTGACAAATTTTATTCAGAGCAATTTTGCTTTTAACATTGGGGTGCCTAGATAATATTTAGATTTTTTTCGATTCGCTTAAATACAGAATTTCTGTATTTTACATGAGAGTGCAAAGGAAGTTGGTGTATATACTTTAAAACAGAGTAGAATAGGGCATTGTATAATTTTTCTGCCAGATTATATTCAGAGCAATTTTGTTTTTAACATTGGGGTGCCTAGATAATATTTAGATTTTTCTTGATTCGCTTAAATATAGAATTTCTGTATTTTACCTGAGAGAGCCTATGGAGTTGGTGTATATACTCAAAAATAGAGTAGCATAGGGCATTATATTTTTTTCTGACAAATTATATTCAGAGCAATTTTTTTTAACACAAGTGCCTAGATACTATTTAGATTATTTTCGATTCGGGTAAAATTATAATTTCGGTATTTGACATGAGAGAGCATCCTGAGTTGGTGTATATACTCCAAACAAGAGTGGAATAAGGCATTGTATATTTTTTCTAAAAGACTATATTCAGAGCCATTTTCTTTTAACGTCAGGGAGCCTAGATATAATTTAGATTTATTTTCATTCACCTAAAATTAGAATTTCCATATTTTACATGAGAGAGCATGTTGAGTTGGTGTATATATGCCAAAACAGAGTAGAAAAGAGCATTGTATATTTTTTCTGACAGATGATATTCAGAGCAATATTGCTTTTAACGTTGGGGTGCCTAGATAATATTTATATTTTTTCCATTCGGGTAGAATTAGAATTTCTGTAATTTACATGACAGAGCATATTGAGTTGGTGTTTATACTACAAAACAGAATAGAAGAGGGCATTGTATATTTCTTCTGACAGATTATATTCAGAGCAATTTTGTTTTTAACATTGGGCGTCCTAGATAATATTTAGATTTTTTTTTGATTCACATAAAATTAGAATTTCTGTATTTTACATGAGAGAGCATAGTGAGTTGGTGTATATACTCCAAAACAAAGTAGAATAAGGCACTGTATATTTTGTCTAACAGACTATATTCAGAGCCATTTTCTCTTAACTCTGGGGCGGCTAGATATTATTTAGATTTTTTTCGATTCGTGTAAAATTAGAATTTTGGTATTTTACATGACAGAGCATATGGAGTTGGTGTATATACTTCAAAACAGAGTAGAATAGGGCATTGTATATTTTTTCTGACAGACTATATTCAGAGCAATTTTTTATTTAAACATTGTGGTGCCTAGATAATATTTAGACTTTTTCGATTTTGGTAGAATTATAATTTCTGTATTTTACATGAGAGAGCATATTGAGTTGGTGTATACACTACAAAAAAAAGTAGAAAAGGGCATTGTATATGTTCTCTGACAGATTACATTCAGAGCAATTTTTCTTTTAACATTGGGGTGCCTAGATAATATTTAGATTTTTTTCGATTCGCTTAAATATAGAATTTCTGTATTTTACATGAGAGAGCATATGGAGTTGGTGTATATTCGGCAAAACAGAGATTAATATGGCATTGTATATTTTTTCTGACAGATTATGTTCAGAGCAATTTTGTTTTTAACTTTGGGGTGCCTAGATAATATTTAGATTTCTTTCGATTTGCATAAATATACAATTTCTGTATTTTACATAAGAGAGAATGTGGAGTTGGTGTATATATTCCAAAACAGATTAGAATAGGGCATTGTATATTTCTTATGACAGATTATATTCAGAGTAATTTTTCTTTAACACTGATGTGACTAGATAATGTTTAGATTTATTCGATTCCAATAAAATTAGAATTTCTGTATTTTACATGATTGTGCACCCTGGGATGGTGTATATACTCCGAAACAGAGTAGAATAAGGCCTTGTATATTTTTTTTAATAGACTATATTCAAAGCCATTTTCTTCTAACTTTTGGGCGCCTAGATATTTTTTAGATTTTTTTCGATTCGCGTAAAATTAGAATTTCTGTATTTTACATGAGAGGGCATATTGAGTTGGGATATATACTACAAAACCAGGTAGAAATGGGCATTGTATATTTTTTCTGACAGATGATATTCAGAGCAATTTCACTTTTAAAATTGGGGTGCCTAGATAAGTAGATTTTTTTGATTCGCTTAAATATAAAATTTCTATATTTTTCATGAGAGAGTATATGGAGTTGGTGTATATACTTTAAAACACATTAGAATAGGGCATTGTATATTTTTTCTGACAGATTATATTCAGAGCTCTTTTGTTTTTAACATTGGTGTGCGTAGATAATATTTAGATTTTTTTTGATTCACGTAAAATTAGAATTGCTATATTTTACTTAAGTGAGCATACTGAGTTGGTGTATATACTCCAAAACAAAGTAGAATAAGGCATTGTATATTTTTACCAATAGACTATATTCAGAGCCAATTTCTTTAACTTTGGTGAGCCTAGATATTATTTAGATATTTTTCAAATTCGCGTAAAATTAGAATTTCTGTATTTTACATGAGAGAGCATATGGAGTTGGTGTATATACTCCAAAACAGAGTAGAAAAGGACATTGTGTATTTTTTATGACAGGTTATATTCAGAGCAAGTTTTCTTTTAATATTGGGGTGCGTAGATAATATGTAGATTTTTTTTGATTCACGTAAATTTAGAATTGCAGTATTTTACTTAAGAGAGCATAATAAGTTGGTGTATATTCTCCAAAACAGAGTAGAATAAGGCATTGTATACTTTTTCTAACAGACTATATTCATAGGCAATTTGTTTTAACTTTGGGGAGCCTAGATATTATTTATATATTTTTCGATTCGCGTAAAATTAGAATTTCTGTATTTTACATGAGATAGCATATCGAGTTGGTGTATATACTACAAAACAGAGTAGAAAATGGCATTGTATATTTTTTCTGACAGATTATATTCACAGCAATTTTGCTTTTAACATTCAGGTGCCTAGATAATATTTAAATTTTTTTCGATTTACGTAAAATTAGAATTTCGGTATTATACATAAGAGGGCGTACTGAGTTGGTGTATATCCTCCAAAACAGAGTAGAAAAGGACATTGCATATTTTTTTGACAGACTGTATTCAGAGCAATTTTGCTTTTAACATTGGGGTGCCTAGATAATATTTAGATTTTCTTCGATTCGCTTAAATATAGAATTTCTGTATTTTACATGAGACAGCATGTGGGGTTGGTGTATATATTCCAAAACAAAGTAGAATAACAACATTGTATATTTTCTCTAACAGACTATATTTACAGCCATTTTCTTTATCTTTGGGGCGCCTAGATATCATTTAGATATTTTTCGATTCGCATAAAATTAGAATTTCGTTATTTTACATTAGAGAGCATACTGAGTTGGTGTACATACCGGAAAACAGAGTAATATAAGGCATTGTATATTTTATCTAACAGTGTATATTACGAGCCATTTTCTATTAACTTTGGGGTGCCAGGTTATTATTTAGATTTTTTTCGATTCACGTAAAATTATAATTTCGGTATTTTACATGAGAGAGCATATTGAGTTGGTGTATATACTCCAAAACAGAGTAGAAAAGGGCATTGTATATTTTTTATGACAGATTATATTCAGAGCAATTTTGTTTTTAATATTGGGGTGCCTAGATAATATTTAGATTTTTTCAATTCGGGCAAAATTTTAATTTCTGTATTTTACGTGAGAGAGAATACTGAGTTTGTGTATATACTCCATAACAGAGTAGAATAAGGCATTGTATATTTTGTCTAACAGACTATATTCAGAGCCACTTTCTTTTAAGTTTGGGGCGCCTAGATATTATTTAGATTTATTTCGATTCACGTAAAATTATAATTTCGCTATTTTACTTGAGAGAGCATACTGAGTTAATGTATATACTCCAATACAAAGTAGAAAAGGGCATTGTATAATTTTTATGACAGATTATATTCAGAGAAATTTTGCTTTTAACATCAGGGTGCCTAGATAATATTTAGATTTTTTTCGATTCACATAAAATTAGAATTTCGGTATTTTACATGAGAGAGTATACTGAGTTGGTGTATATATTCAAAAACAGAGGACAATATGGCATTGCATATTTGTTTTGACAGATTATATTCAGAGCAATTTGTTTTTAACATTGGGGTGCCTAGATAATTTTTAGATTTTTTTGATTCGGGTAAAATTAGAATTTCTGTATTTTACATGAGAGATCATATTGAATTGGTGTATATACTACAAAACAGAGTAGAAAAGGGCATTATATATTTTTTCTGACCGAATGTATTAATAGCACTTTTTCTTTTAACGTTGGGGTCTGTAGATAATATTTAGATTTTTTTCGATTTGCTTAAATATAGAATTTCTGTATTTTACATGAGAGAGCATATGGAGTTGGTGTATATACTCGAAAACAGAGTAGAAGAGGGCATTGTATATTTTTTCTGACAGATTATATTCAGAACTATTTTGTGTTTATCTTTGGGGTGACTAGATAAAATTTAGATTTTTTTCGATTCGCTTAAATATAGAATTTCTGTATTTTACGTGAGAGAGCAGGTAAAGTTGGTGTATATACTCAAAAACAGAGTAGAATAGGGCATTGTATATTTTTTCTGACAGATTATATTCAGAGCCATTTTCTTTTTAACATTGGGGTGCCTAGATAATATTTAGATTTTTTTCGATTCGGGTAAAATTTGATTATCTTTATTTTATACGAGAGAGCATACTGAGTTTCTCTATGTAATCCAAAATATAGTAGAATAAGGCATTGTATATTTGTTCTAACAGACTATATTTAGAGCCATTTTCTTTTAACTTTGGGGAGCCTAGATATTTTTTAGATTTTTTTTATTCACTTAAAATTTGAATTCGTGTATTTTACATGAGAGAGCATATTGAGTTAGTATATATACTCCAATACAGAGTAAAAAACGGCATTGTATAATTTTTATCACAGATTATATTTAGAGCAATTTTGCTTTTAACATTGGGGTGCCTAGATAATATTTAGATTTTTTTCGATTCACGTAAAATTAGAATTTCGGTATTTTACATGACAGAGTATACCTAGTTGGTGTATATATTCCAAAACAGAGTAGAATAGGGCATTGTATATATCTTTTGACAGATTATATTCATAGCAATATTGTTTTTAACATTGGGGTGCCTAGATTGTATTTATATTTTTATGATTCGGGTAAAATTAGAATTTCTCTATTTTACATGAGAGAGCATATTGAGTTGGTGTATGTACTACAAAACAGAGTAGAAACGGGTATTGTATATTTTTTCTGACCGAATATATTCACAGCACTTCTGCTTGTATCATTGGCGTGCATAGATAATATTTAGTTTTTGTTCGATTAGCTTAAATATAGAATTTCTGTTTTTTACATAAGAGAGCATGTGAAGTTGGTGTATATACTCGAAAACAGAGTAGAATAGGGCATTGTATATTTTTTTGACAGATTATATACAGAACAATTTTGTTTTAAACATTGGGGTGCCTAGGTAATATTTATATTTTAACTATTCTGGTAAAATTAGAATATCGTTATTTTACATGAGAGAACAGACTGACTTGGTGTATATAGTCCAAAATAGACTGGAATAAGGCTTTGTATATTTTTTCTAACATACTATATTCAGAGCTATTTTTTTTTTAACTTTGGGGCACCTAGATATTATTTAGATTTTTTTCGATTCGCGTAAAATTAGAATTTCGGTATTTTGCATGAGAGAGCATATTTAGTTGGTGTCTATACTCCTAAACAGAGTAGAAAAGGGCATTGTATATTATTTCTGACAGATTATATTCAGAGCAATTTTGCTTTTAACATTGGGTTGCCTAGATATTATTAAAATTATTCCGATTGGCTTAAATATAGAATATCTCTCTTTTACATGAGAGAGCATATGGAGTTGATGTATATACTCCAAAACAGGGTAGAATAAGGCATTGTATATTTTCTCTGACAGATTATATTCAGAGCAATTTTGCTTTTAACATTAAGGTGCCTAGATAATATTTAAATTTTTTGGATTCGCTTAAATATAGAATTTCTGTATTTTACATGAGAGAGCATACGGAGTTGGTGTATATACTCCAAAACAGAGTAGAATACGTCATTGTATATTTTTTTTGACAGATTATATTCAGAGCAATTTTGCTTTTAACGTTAAGGTGCCTAGATATTATTTAGGTTTTTTTCGATTTGCTTCAATATAGAATTTCTGTATTTTACATGAAAGAGCATATGAAGTTGGGGTATATACTCCAAAACAGAATAGAAAAGCACATTGTATAATTTTTCTTACAGATTATATTCAGAGGAATTTTGCTTTTAACTTTCGGTTGCCTAGATAATAATTAGATTTTTTTCCATTCACGTAAAATGAGAATTTCGGTATTTTACATGAGAGAGCATACTTAGTTGGTGTATATACTCCAAAACAGAGTAGAATAGGGCATTGTATATTTTTATGACAGATTATATTCCGAGCAATTTTGTTTTTAACATTGGGGTGCCTATATAATATTTAGATTTTTTCCATTCGGGTAAAATTCGAATTTCTGTATTTTACATGAGAGAGCATACTGAGTTGGTGTATATACTCCAAAACAGTGTAGAATAAGGAATTGTATATTTTTTCTAACAGACTATATTCAGAGCCACTTTCTTTTAACTTTGGGTCGCCTAGATATTGTTTAGACTTTATTCGATTCACGTAAAATTAGAATTTCGGTATTTTACATGAGAGAGCATACTTACTTGGTGTATATACTCCAAAACAGAGTAGAATAAGGCATTGTATATTTTTTCTGACAGATTATATTCAGAGCAATTTTCCTTTTAACATTAAGGTGCCGAGATAATATTTAGATTTTTTTCGATTCGCTTAAATATAGAATTTCTGTATTTTAATTGAGAGAGCATATGGAGTTGGTGTATATACTTCAAAACAGAGTAGAATAGGGACTTGTATATTTTTTATGACAGATTATATTCAGAGAAATTTTGTTTTAAACATTGGGATAACTAGGAAATATTTAGATTTTAAGTAATCCGGTAAAATTAGAATTACTGTATTTTACTTGAGAGAGTACACGAAGTTGGTGTATATACTTCTAAACAAAGTAGAATAAAACATTGTATATTTTTTCTGACAGAGTATATTCAGAGCCATTTTCTTTTAACATTGGGATGCATAGATATTATTTAGACTTTTTCCATTTTCGTAAATTAGAATTTTGGTATTTTACATGAGAGAGCGTATTGAGTTGGTGTATATTCTCCAACAAAGAGTGGAAAAGGGCATTGTATATTTTTTCTGAATCATTATTTTCAGAGCAATTTTGGTTTCATCGTTGGTGTGCCTAGATAATGTTTAGATTTTTTTCGATTCACGTAAATTAGAATTTCAGTATTTTACATGAGAGAGCGCACTGAGTTGGTGTATATACTCCAAAACAGAGTAGAATAAGGCATTGTATATTTTTTCTGACAGATTATATTCCGAGCAATTTTGCTATTATCATTGGGGTCCCTAGATTATATTTAGGTTTTATTCGATTCACATAAATATAGAATTTCTGTATTTTACATGAGAGAGCATATTAAGTTGGTGTCTATACTACAAAACAGAGTAGAATAAGGCATTGGATATTTTTCTGAAAGATTATATTCAGAGCAATTTTGTTTTAACAGTGGGGTGCCTACATAATATTTAGATTTTTTTTTATTCTCCTAAAATTATAATTTCAGTATTTTACATCAGAGAGCATACTGATTTGGTGTATAAACTCCAAAAGAGAGTATAAAAGGGCGATGTATATTTTCTTTAACAGACTATATTCAGAGGCATTTTCCTTTAACTTTCGGGCGCCTAGATATTATTTAGATTTTTTTCGATTCGCGTAAAATTATAATTTCCGTATTTTCCGCGAGAGAGCATATTGGGTTGGTGTATATACACCAAAACAGAGTAGAAGAGGGCATTGTATATTTTTTCTGACAGATGATATTCAGAGCAATTTTGCTTTTAACATTGGGGTGCCTAGATAATATTTAAATTGTTTTCGATTCACGTAAAATTAGAATTTTTGTATTTCACAACAGAGAGCATACAGAGTTGGTGTATATACTCCTAAACAGAGTAGAATAGGGCATTGTATATTTTTTATGACAGATTATACTCAGAGCAATTTTTTTTTTAACGTTGGGGTTCCTAGATAATATTTAGATTTTTTTCGATTCACGTAAAATTATAATTTCTGTATTTTACATGAGAGAGCATACTGAGTTTGTGTATATACTCCAATACAGAGTAGAATAAGGCAATGTATATTTTTTCTAACAGACTATATTCAGAGCCATTTTCTTTTAACTTTGGGGCGACTACATATTATTTAGATTTTTTTCAATTTGCGTAAAATTAGAATTTCTTTATTTTACGTAAGAGAGCATATTGAGTTGGTGTATATAATCCAAAACAGAGTAGAATAGGACATTGTATATTTTTACTGACAGATTATATCCAGAGCAATTTTGCTTTTAACATTGGGGTGCCTAGATAATATTTAGATTTTTCGATTCTGGTAAAAATAGAATTTCTCTTTTTTACATGAGAGAGCATATAGATTTGGTGTATATGCTACAAAACAGAGTAGAAAAGGGCATTGTATATTTGTTCTGACAGATTATATTTAGAGCAATTTTGCTTTTAACGTTGGGGTGCCTAGATAATATTTAGATTTTATTCGATTCGCTTAAATATAGAATTTCTGTATTTTAAATGGTTGAACATATGGAGTTAATGTATATACTCTAAAATAGAGTAAAAGACGACATTGTATATTTTCTCTGACAGATTATATTCAGAGAAATTTTTTTTTAACATTGGGGTAACTAAATAATATTTAGATATTTTTCGATTCACGTAAAATTAGAATTTCGTTATTTTACATGTGAGAGCATACTGAGTTCTTGTATATACTCCAAAACAGAGTAGAATAAGGCATTGTATTTTTTTCTAACAGACTATATTCCCAGCCATTTTCTTTTACCTTTTGGTCGCCTAGATATTATTTATATTTTTTTTCATTCGTGTAAAATCAGAATATCGGTATTTTACATAAGAGAGCATATTGAGTTGGAGTATATACTGCAAAATAGAGTAGTAAAGGGCATTGTATATTTTATGACAGATTATATTCAGAGAAATTTTGTTTTTAACATTGGGGTGCCTAGATAATATTCAGATTTTTTTCGATTCACTTAAATATAGAATTTCTGTATTTTACATGAGAGAGAATACTGAGTTGTTGTATATACTCCAAAACAAAGTAGAAAAAGGCATTCTATATTTTTTCTAACAGACTATATTAAGAGCCATTTTCTTTTAACTTCGGGGTGCCTAGATATTATTTAGGTTTTTTTCGATTCGCCTTAAATTAGAATTTCTTTATTTTACATGAGAGAGCATGTTGAGTTGGTGTATATACTCCAAACCAGAGTAGAAAAGGGCATTGTATATTTTTTATAACACATTATTTTCAGAGCAAATCTACTGTTATCATTCCAGTGCTTAGATAATATTTAGATTTTTTTCGATTCACGTAAAATTAGAATTTCGGTATATTACATCAGAGAGCATACTGAGTTGGTCTATATACTCCAAAACAGAATAGAAAAAGGAATTGTATATTTTTTATAACAGACTATTTTCAGAGCCATTTTCTTTTAACTTTGGGGCGCCTAGATATTATTTAGATTTTTTTCGATTTGCGTAAAATTAGAATTTCAATAATTTACATGAGAGAGCATATTGAGTTGGTGTATATACTGCAAAACAGAGTAGTAAAGGGCATTGTATATTTTTTCTGACAGATTATATTCAGAGCAATTTTTCTTTTAACATTGGGGTGCCTAGATAATATTTAGTTCTTTTCGATTCGCTCAAATATAGAATTTCTGTATTTTACATTAGAGAGCATATGGAGTTTGTGTATATACTCCAAAACAGAGTAGAATAGGGCATTGTATATTTTTTCTGACAGACTATGTTCAGAGCCATTTACTTTTAACTTTGGGGCGCCTAGATATTATTTAGTTTTCTTTCGATTCACGTATAATTAAAATTTCGGTATTTTACATGAGAGAGCATATTGAGTTGGTGTATATACTCCAAAACAGGGTAGAATAGGGCATTGTATATTTTTTATGACAGATTATATTCAGAGCAATTTTGTTTTTAACATTCGGGTATCTAGATAATATTTAGATTTTTTTCGATTCGCTTAAATATAGAATTTTTGTATTTTACATAAGACAGCATATGGAGTTTGTGTATATACTCCAAAACCGAGTAGAATAAGGCATTGTATATTTTTTCTGACAGATTATATTCAGAGCCATTTTTTTTTAACATTGGGGTGCCAAGACTATATTTATATTTTTTCGATTCGGGTAAAATTTGAATTTCTGTATTTTACATTAGAGAGCATATTGAGTTGGTGTATATACTCCAAAACAGAGTAGAATAGGGCATTGTATATTTTTTCTCACAGATTATATTCAGAGCAAATTGTTTTTAACATTGGGGTGCTTAGATAATATTTAAATTGTTTTCGATTTGCTTAAATATAGAATTTATGTATTTTAAATGATAGAGCATATGGAGTTGGTGTATATACTCCAAAGCAGAGTAGAATAGTGCATTGTATATTTTTTTCTGACAGATTATATTCAGAGCAATTTTGTTTTAACATTGAGTTGCCTAAATAATATTTAGATTGTTTCGATTTGGGTAAAATTTGAATTTTTGTATTTTACATGACAGAGCATACTGAGTTGGTGTATATACAACAAAACAGTAGAAAAGGGCATTGTGTATTTTTTAAACAGATTATATTCAGACAAATTTTGCTTTTAACATTGGGGTGCCAGGATAATATTTAGATTTTTTTCGATTTGCTTAAATTTAGAATTTCTGTATTTTACTTTAGAGAGCATATGGAGTTCGTGTATATACTCCAAAACAGAGAAGAATAAGGCATTGTATATTTTTTCTTACAGACTTTATTTAGAATCATTTTCTTTTAACTTTGGGGCGCCAAGATATTATTTAGATTTTTTTCGTTTCACGTAAAATTACAATTTCAGTATTTTATATCAGAGAGCATATTGAGTTGGTGTATATACTACAAAACAGAGTAGAAAAAAGCATTGTATATTTTTTCTGACAGATTCCATTCAGAGCAATTTTGCTTTTAACATTGGGGTTCCTAGATAATGTTTAGATTTTTTTTGATTCGCTTAAATATTGAATTTCTGTATTTTACTTGAGAGAGCATATGGAGTTCGTGTATATACTCCAAAACAGAGAAGAATAAGGCATTGTATATTTTTTCTTACGGACTATATTTAGAACCATTTTCTTTTAACTTTAGGGTGCCAAGATATTATTTAAGTTTTTTTTCGTTTCACGTAAAATTATAATTTCGGTATTTCATAAAAGAGAGCATATTGAGTTGGTGTATATACTACAAAACAGAGTAGAAAAGGGAATTGTATATTTTTTCCGACAGATTTCATTCAGAGCAATTTTGTTTTTAACATTGGGGTGCCTAGATAATATTTAGATTTTTTTCGATTAGCTTAAATAAAGAATTTCTGTATTTTACATGAGAGAGTATATGGAGTTGTTGTATATACTCGAAAACAGTAGAATAGGGCATTGTGTATTTTTTATGACAGATTATATACAGAGCAATTTTGTTTTTAACATTGAGGTGCCTAGATAATATTTACATTTTTTCGATTCGGGTAAAATTAGCATTTCTATATTTTACATGAGAGAGCATCCTGAGTTGCTGTATATACTCCAAAAAAGAGTAGAAAAGGGCATTGTAAATTTTTTTGACAGATTTTATTCAGAGCAATTTTGCTTTTAACATTGGGGTGCCTAGATAATATTTAGATTTTTTTCGATTCGCTTAAATATAGAATTTCTGTATTTTACATGAGAGTGCATATGGAGTGGGTGTATATACTCTAAAACAGAGTAGAATAGGGCATTGTGTATTTTTTCTGACAGATCATATTCAGAGCAATTTTGTTTTTAACATTGGGGTGCCTAGATAATATTTAGATTATTTTTGATACACGTAAAATTAGAATATTGGTATTTTACCTGAGAGAGCAGACTGAGTTGGTGTATGTAGTTCAAAAAAGAGTAGAATAAGGCGATGTATTTTTTTTTTCTTACAGACTATATTCAGAGCCATTTTATTTTATTTTTGGGGCATCTAGATTTTATTAAATTTTTTTCTATTCTCGGAAAATTTGAATTTCTGTATTTTACTTGAGAGAGCGTACTGAGTTGGTGTCTATACTCCAAAACAGAGTAGAATAGGGCATTGTATATTATTTCTGACAGATTATATTCAGAGAAATTTTGCTTTTAACAATGAGGTGCCTAGAAAATATTTAGATTTTTTTTGATTCGCTTAAATATAGAATTTCTGTATTTTACATGAGAGAGCATCCTGAGATGGTTTATATACTCAAAAACAGAGTAGAATAAGGCATTGTATATTTTTTCTAACAGAGTATATTCAGAGCCATTTTCTTTGAACTTTGAGGCACCTAGATATTATTTAGATTTTTTTCAATTCGCGTAAAATTGGAATTTCGGTATTTTACATGAGAGAGCATATGGATTTGCTGTATATACCCCAAAACAGAGTAGAATAGGGCATTGTATATTTTTTATGACAGATAGTATTCTGAGCAATTTTGTTTTTGACATTGAAGTGCCTAGATAATATTTAGATTTTTTTCGATTCACGTAAAATTAGAATTTCGGTATTTTACATGAGAGAGCATACTGTGTTGGTGTATATACTACAAAACAGAGTAGAATAGGGAATTGAATATTTTTTCTGCCAGATTATATTCATAGCAATTTTGTTTGTATCATTGGGTTGCCTACATAATATTTTGATTTTTTCGATTCGGGTAAAATTAGAATTTCTGTATTTTACATGAGGAAGCATACTGAGTTGGTGTATATACTCCAAAACAGAGTAGAATAGGGCATTCTATGTTTTTTTTGAAAGATTATATTCAGAGCAATTTGTTTTTAATATTGACGTGCCTACATAATATTTAGATTATTTCGATTCGGATAAAATTATAATTTCTGTATTTTACATATCAGAGCATATTGAGTTCGTGTATATACTACGAAACAGAGTAGAAAATTGCATTGTGTATTTTTTCTGGCAGATTATATTCAGAGAAATTTTGCTTTTAACATTGGGGTGCCTAGATAATATTTAGATATTTTTCGATTCGCTTTAATATAGAATTTCTGTATTTTAGATGAGAGAGCATATGGAGTGGGTGTATATACTCGAAAACAGAGTAGAATAGGGCATTCTATATTTTTTCTGACAGATTATATTCAGAGCAATTTTGTTTTTAACATTGGGTTGACTAAATAATATTTAGATTTTTTCGATTCAGGTAAAATTAGAATTTATGTATTTCACATAAGAGAGCATAGTGAGTTGGTGTATATACTCCAAAACAGAGTAGAATAAAGCAGTGTATATTTTCTCTAACAGACTATATTAAGAGCCATTTTCTTTTAACTTTATGGTGCCTAGATATTATTTAGATTTTTTTCGATCCGCGTAAAATTATTATTTCTGTATTTTACATGAGAGAGCATATGGACCTGGATTATATATTGCAAAACAGAGTAGAATCGGACATTATATATTTTTTCTGCCAGATTATATTCAGAGCAATTTTTCTTATAACATTGGGGTGCCTAGATAATATATAGATTTTTTTTTTGATTCATGTAAAATTAGAATTTCTGTATTTTACATGAGAGAGCATACTGAGTTGGTGTACCTACTCCAAAACAGAGTAGAATAGGGCATTGTTTATTTTTTCTGACACATTATATTCAGAGGAATTTTGATTTTAACATTCGGGTGCCTAGATGATATATAGATTTTTTTCAATTTGCTTAAATATGGAATTTCTGTATTTTACATGATAGAGCATATGGAGTTGGTGTATATACTCCAAAACAGAGTTGAATAGGGCATTGTATATTTTTTCTGACAGATTATATTCAGAGCAATTTTGTTTTAAACATTGGCTTGCCGAGATAATATTTAAATTGTTTTCAATTCGCTTAAATATAGAATTTCTGTATTTTATATGATAGAGCATATGGAGTTGGTGTATATACTCCAAAACAGAGTAGAATAGTGCATTGTATATTTTTTCTGACTGATTATATTCAGAGAAATTTTGTTTTTAACATTGGAATGCCTAAATAATATTTAGATTTTTTCGATTCAGGTAAAACTAGGACTTCAGTATTTTACATGAGAGAGCATACAGAGTTAGTATATATACTCCAAAACAGAGTAGAATAAGGCATTGTATATTTTTTCTAACAGACTATATTAAGAGCCATTTTTTTTAACTTCGAGGCGCCTAGATATTATTTAGATTCTTTTCGATTCTTGTAAAATTAGAATTTGTGTATTTTACATGGGAGAGCCTATGCAGTTGGTGTATATACTTCAAAACAGAGTAGAAAAGGACACTGTATATATTTTCTGACAGATTATATTCAGAGCAATTATGCTTTTAACATTGGGGTGCGTCAATAATATTTATATTTTTTTCGATTCACGAAAAATTTGAATTACATTATTTTACATGAGAGAGCATACTGAGTTGCTGTACATACTCAAAAACAGAGTAGTATAGGGCATTGTTTATTTTTTCTGACAAATTATATTCAGAGCAATTTTGATTTTAACATTGGGGTGCCTAGATAATATTTAGATTTTTTCGATTCGGGTAAAATTAGAATTTCTGTATTTTACATGAGAGAGCATATTGAGTTGGTGTATATACTACAAAACAGAGTAGGAAAGTGCATTGTATATTTTTTCTGACATACTATATTCAGAGCAATTTTTCTTTTAACATTGGGGTGCCTAGATAATATTTAGATTTTTTTCGATTCCCTTAAATATAGAATTTCTGTAGTTTACATGAGAGAGCATATGGAGTTGGTGTATATACTCCAAAACAGAGTAGAATAGGGCGTTGTATATTTTTTCTTACAGATTATATTCAGAGCAATTTTGTTTTTTACATTGGGGTACCTTGATAATATTTAGATTTTTTTGGATTCACGTAAATTTAGAATTTGGGTATTTTACAAGAGAGAGTAATTAAGTTGGTGTATATGATCCAATACAGAGTATAAAAGGGCATTGTATATTTTTTTGACAGATTATATTCAGAGCAATTTTGTTTTTAACATTGGGGTGCCAAGATAATATTTAGATTTTTTTTGGTTCGCTTAAATATAGAATTTCTGTATTTTACATGAGAGAGTAAAAGTAGTTTGTGTATATAATCCAAAGCAGCGTAGAATAGGGCATTGTATATTTTTTCTGACTGATTATATTCAGAGCAATTTTGTTTTTAACCTTGAGGTGCCTAGATAATATTTAGAATTTTTTCGATTCACTTAAATATAGAATTTCTGTATTTTACATGAGAGAGCATATGGAGTTGGTGTATATACTGCAAAACAGGGTAGAAAAGGGCATTGTATATTTTTTCTGACAGATTATATTCAGAGCAATTTTGTTTTTAACATTAAGGTGCCTAGATAATATTTAGATTTTTTTCGTTTCACTTAAATATAGAATTTCTGTATTTTACATGAGAGAGCATATGGAGTTAGTTTATATATTTCAAAACAGAGTAGAATAGGCAATTGTATATTTTTTCTGACAGACTATATTCAGAGCAATTTTGTTTTTAACATTGAGGTGCCTAGATAATATTTAGATTTTTTCGATTCTGGTAAAATTTGAATTTCTGTATTTTACATGAGAGAGCATACTGAGCTGGTGTATTTACTCCACAACAGAGTAGAATAAGGCATTGTATATTTTTTCTGACAGACTATATTCAGAGCAATTTTGCATTTAACATTAAGGTGCCTAGATTATATTTAGATATTTTTCGATTCGCTTTAATATAGAATTCCTGTATTTTACATGAGAGAGCATATTGAGTTGGTGTATATACTCCAAAACAGAGTAGAAAAGGGCATTCTATATTTTTTCTGAAAGATTATATTCAGAGCAATTTTGGTTAATACATCGGGGTGCCTTGATTATATGTAGATTATTTTCGATTCACTTAAATATAGAATTTTTGTATTTTACATGAGAGAGCATATGGAGTTGGTGTATATACCCCAAAACAGAGTAGAATAGGGATTTGTATATTTTTATGACAGATTATATTCAGAGCAATTTTGTTTTTAACATCTGGGTGCCTAGATAATATTTAGATTTTGTCGATTTGGGTAAAATTGGAATTTCGGTATTTTACATGAGAGAGCATACTGAGTTAATGTATATACTCCAAAACAGAGTAGAATAAGGCATTGTATACTTTTTCTAACAGACTATATGCAGAGTCATTTTCTTTTAACTTTGGGCCTCCTAGATAATATTTAGATTTTTTTCGATTCGTGTAAAATTAGAATTTTGGTATTTTACATTAGAGAGCATAGTGAGTTGGTGTATATACGCCAAAACAGAGTAGAATAAGGCATTGTATATCTTTCCTAACATCCTATATTCCAAGCCATTTTCTTTCAACTTTGGGGCGCCTAGATATTGTTTCGATTTTTTTCAATTCACGGAAAATTAGAATTTCTGCATTTTACATGAGACAGCCTATTGAGTTGGTGTATATACTCCAAAACAGAGTAGAAAAGGGCATTGCATATTTCTTCTGACAGATTATATTCAGAGCAATTTTCCTTTAAAATTGGGGTGCCTGGATAATATTTAGATATTTTTTGATTCGCTTGAATATAGAATGTCTGCAATTTACATGAGAGAGCATACTCAGTTGGTGTATAAACTTTAAAACAAAGTAGAATAAGGCATTGTATATTTTTCCTGACAGATTCTATTCAGAGTAATTTTGCTTTTAACATTGGGGTGCCTCAATTATATTTAGATTTTTTTCGATTCGCTTAAATATAGAATTTCTGTATTTTCTATGAGAGAGCATATGGATTTGGTGTATATACTCCAAAACAGAGTAGAATAGAACATTGTAGATTTTTTCTGACAGATAATATTCAGAGAAATTTTGTTTTTAACATTGGGGTGCCTAGATCATATTTCGATTTTTTTTGATTCGCTTAAATATAGAATTTCTGTATTTTACCTGAGAGAGCATATGGAGTTGGTGTATATGTTCCAAAACAGAGTAGAAAAGGGCTTTGAATATTTTTTCTGACATATTATATTCAGAGCAATTTTGTTTTTAACATTGGGGTGCCTCGATTATATGTAGATTATTTTCGATTCGCTTTAATATAGAATTTCTGTATTTTACATGAGATAGCATATGGAATTGGTGTATATACTCCAAAACAGAGTAGAATAGGGCATTGTATATTTTTTCTGACAGACTATATTCAGAGCAATTTTGTTTTAACATTGGGATGCCTAGATAATATTTAGATCTTGTCGATTTGGGTAAAATTAGAATTTCCATTTTTTACGTGAGAGAGCATACTGAGTTGGTGTATATACTCCAAAACAGAGTACAATAAGGCATTGTATATTTTTTCTGACAGATTATATTCAGAGCAATTTTGCTTTAAATATTGGGGTGCCTAGATTATATTTAGATTTTTTTTCAATTTGCTTCAATATAGAATTTCTGTATTTTACATGAGAGAGAATATGGAGTTGGTGTATATATTCCAAAATAGAGTAGAATTGGGCATTGTATATTTTTTCTGACAGATTATATTCAGAGAAATTTTGTTTTTACCATTGGGGTGCTGAGATTATATTTAGATTTATTCCATTCACGTAAAATTAGAATTTCTGTATTTTACATGAGAGAGAATACTGTGTTTGTGTATATACTCCAAAACAGAGTAGAATAAGGATTTGTATACTTTTGCTATCAGACTACATTCAGACCCATTTTCTTTTAACATTGGGGCGCCTAGATATTATTTACATTTTCTTCGATTTCCGTAAAATTTGAATTTCAGTATTTTACATAAGAGAGCATATTGATTTGGTGTATAAAATCCAAAACAAAGTAGAAAAGGGCATTTTATATTTTTTTGACAGAGTATATTCAGAGCAATTTTGCTTTTAACATTGGGGTGCATAGATAATATTTAGATATTTTTGTATTCACGTAAAATTAGAATTTCGGTATTTTACATGAGAGAGCGTACTGAGTTGGTGAATATACTTTAAAAGTGAGTAGAATAAGGCATTCTATATTTTTCTTTGACAGATTATATTAATAGAAATTTTGCTTTTAATACTGGTGTGCCTAGAAAACATGTAGATTTATTCAATTCGGGTAAAATTAGAATTTCTGTATTTTACATGAGAGAGCATATGGAGTTGGTGTATAAACTCCAAAACAGAGTAGAATAGGGCATTGAATATATTTTCTGACAGATTATATTCAGAGCAATTTTTTTTAACATTGGGGTGCCTATATAAAATTTAGATTTTTTTCGATTCGCGTAAAATTAGAATTTCAATATTTTACATGAGAGAGCATACTGAGTTGGTGTATATACTCCAAAACAGAGTAGAATAAGGCATTGTATATTTTTTCTAACAGACTATATTCCGAGCCATTTTCTTTTTACTTTGGGGCACCTAGATATTATTTAGATTTATTTCGATTCACGTAAAATTAGAATGTTTGCACTTCACAAGAGAGAGCCTATTTAGTTGGGTTATATACTGCAAAACAGAGTAGAAAAGGTCATTGTATATTTCTTCTGACAGAATATATTCTCAGCAATTCTGCTTTTAACATTGGGGTGCCTAGATTATATTTGGATATTTTTTGATTCCCTTTAATTTAGAATTTCTGTATTTTACATGAGAGTGCATATTGAGTTGATGTATATACTCCAAAACAGAGTAGAAAAGGGCATTGAATATTTTTTCTGACAGAATATATTCAGAGCAATTTAGTTTTTAACATTGGTGTGCCTACTTTATATGTAGGATTTTTTCGATTCGCTTAAATATAGAATTTCTGTATTTTACATGAGAGAGCATACTGAGTTAATGTATATACTCCAAAACAGAGTAGAATAAGGCATTGTATATTTTTTTTAACAGACTATATTCAGAGCCATTTTTTATTAACTTTGGGGCGCCTAGATATTATTAAGATTTTTTTCGGTCCACGTAAAATTAGAATTTCAGTATTTTACATGAGAGAGCATACTGAGTTGGTGTATATACTCCAAAACAGAGTAGAATAAGGCATTGTGTATTTTTTCCAACAGACTATATTCCGAGCCATTTTCTTATAACTTTGGGGCACCTAGATATTATTTAGATTTCTTTCGATTCGTGTAAAATTAGAATTTCGGTATTTTACATGAGAGAGCATACTGAGTTGATGTATATGCTCCAAAACCGAGTAGAATAAGGCATTGTATATTTTTTCTAACATACTATATTCCGAGACATTTTCTTTTAACTTTGAGGCGCCTAGGTATTATTTAGATTTTTTTGGATTCGCGTAAAATTTTAATTTTTGCATTTTACATGAGAGAGCCTATTGAGTTGGTGTATATACTCCAAAACAGAGTAGAAAAGGGCATTGTATATTCCTTCTTACAGATTATATTCAGAGCAATTCTGCTTTCAACATTGGGGTGCGTGTATAATATTTAGATTTTTTTCGATTCGCTTAAATATAGAATTTCTGTATTTTACAAGACAGAGCATACTGTGTTGGTGTAAATACTCCAAAACAGGGTAGAATAAGGCATTGAATATTTTTTCTGACAGATTAGATTCAGAGCAATTTTGTTTTTAACACTGGGGTGCCTCGATTATATGTACATTTTTTTCGATTCGCTTAAATATAGAATTTCTGTATTTTACATGCGAGAGCATATTGAGTCGGGGTATATACTCCAAAACAGAGTAGAATAGGGCATTGTATATTTGTTCTGACAGATTATATTCAGAGCAATTTTGTTTATAACATTGGGGTTCCTAGATAATATTTAGATTTTGTCGATTCGGGTAAAAATAGAATTTCTTTTTTTACATGAGAGAGCATACTGAGTTGGTTTATATACTCCAAAACAGAGTAGAATAAGGCATTGTATATTTTTTCTTACAGATTATATTCAGAGCAATTTTGCTTTTAATATTGAAGAGCCTAGATTATATTTATATTTTTTTCAATTCGCTTCAATATAGAATTTCTGTATTTTACATGAGAGAGCATATAGAGTTGCCGTATATACTCAAAAACAATGTAGAATAGGGCACTGTATATTTTTTCTAACAGATTATATTCAGAGCAATTTTGTTTTTAACATTGTCGTGCCTAGAAAACATTTACATTTATTAGATTCGGGTGAAATTAGAATTTCTGTATTTTACATGAGAGAGCATACTGAGTTGGTGTATATACTCCAAAACAGAGTAGAGTAAGGCATTGTATATTTTCTCTAACAGACTATATTCAGAGCCAGTTCCTTTTAAGTTTGGGGTTCCTAGATATTATTTAGATTTTTTTCGATTCGTGTAAAATTAGAATATCAGTTTTATACGTGAGAGAGCATATTGAGTTGGTGTATATAATCCAAAACAGAGTAGAAAAAAGAATTGTATATTTTTTCTGAACAGATTATATTCAGACCAATTTTTCTTTTAACATTCGTGTGCCTAGATAATATTTAGATTTGTTTCGATTCACGTAAAATTAGAATTTCGGTATTTTACATGAGAGAGCACAGAGTTGGTGTATATACTCCAAAACAAAATAGAATAAGGCATTTTATATTTGCTCTGACAGATTATATTCAGAGCAATTTTCCTCTTGACATTGGGGTGCCTAGATAATATTTAGATTTTTTTCGATTCGCTTAAATATAGAATTTCTGTATTTTACATGAGAGAGCTTATGGAGTTGGTGTATATACTCCAAAACAGAGTAGAAAAGAGCATTGTATATTTTTTCTGACAGTTTATATTCAGAGCAATTTTGCTTTTACCATTCGGGTGCCTAAATAATGTTTACATTTTTTTCGATTCACGTAAAATTAGAATTTTCGTATTTTACATGAGAGAGCATACTGAGTTGGTGTATATACTCCAAAACAGAGTAGAATAAGGCATTGTATATTTTTTCTGACAGACTATATTCAGAGCAATTTTGCATTTAACATTAAGGTGCCTAGATTATATTTAGATATTTTTCGATTCACTTTAATATAGAATTCCTGTATTTTACATGAGAGAGCATATGGAGTTGGTGTATATACTCCAAAACAGAGTAGAAAAGGGCAGTGAATATTTTTTATGACAGATTATATTCAGAGCAATTTTGTTTTTAACATTGGGGTGCCTAGTTTATATGTAGATTTTTTTTAATTCGCTTAAATATAGAATTTCTGTATTTTACATGAGAGAGCATACTGAGTTGGTGTATATATTCCAAAACAGAGTACAATGAGGCACTGTATATTTTCTCTAATATACTATATTCCGAGTCATTTTTTTTAAAATTTGGGGTGCCTAGATATTATTTAGATTTTCATCGATTCACATAAAATTAGAATTTCGATATTTTAATTGAGAGAGCAAACTGAGTTGGTGTATATACTCCAAAACCGAGTACAATAAGGCATTGTATATTTTTTTTAACAGACTATATTCTGAGCCATTTTCTTTTAACTTTGAGGCTCCTAGATATTATTTAGATTTATTTCGATTCACATAAAATTAGAATTTTTGCATTTTACATGAGAGAGCCTATTGAGTTGGTGTATATACTCTAAAACAGAGTATAAAAGGGCATTTTATATTTCTTCTCACAGATTATATTCAGAGCAATTCTGCTTTTAATATTGGGGTGCCTGGATAATATTTAGATCTTTTTCGATTCACTTAAATATAGAAATTCTGTATTTTACATGAGAGAGCATACTGAGTTGGTGTATATACTCCAAAACAGAGTAGAATAAGGCATTGTATATTTTTTCTAACAGACTATATTTAGAGCCATTTTCTTTTAACTTTGGGGTGCCTAGATAATATTTAGATTTTTTTCGATTCATGTAAAATTAAAATTTCGATATTTCACATAAGAGAGCATATTGAGTTGGTGTATATACCCTAAAACAGAGTAGAAAAGGTCATTGTATATTTTCTCTGACAGTTTATATTCATACCAATTTTGCTTTTACCATTCGGGTGCCTAAATAATATTTAGATTTTGCCGATTCGGGTGAAATTAGAATTTGGTATTTTACATGAGAGACCATTCTGGGTTGGTGTATATGCTACAAAACAGAGTAGAATAAGGCATTGTATATTTCTTTCAACAGATAATATTGCGAGCCATTTTCTTATAACTTTGGGGCGCCTAGATATTATTTAGATTTTTTTCGATTCACGTAAAATTAGAATTTCGGTATTTTACATGAGAGAGCATACTGAGTTCGTGTATATACTCCAAAACAGAGTAGAATAAGGCATTGTATATTTTCTCTAACATACTATATTCCGAGCCGTTTTCTTTTAACTTTGGGCGTCTAGATATTATTCAGATTTTTTTCGATTCGCGTAAAATTTGAATTTCTGCATTTTAAATGAGGGAGCCTATTGACTTGGTGTATATACTCCAAAACAAATTAGAATAGGGCATTGTATATTTCTTCTGACAGATTATATTCAGAGAAACTTTGCTTTTAACATTGGGGTGCCTGTATAATATTTAGATATTTTTCGATTCGCTTAAATATAGTTTCTGTATTTTACATGAGAGAGCATACTCAGTTGGTGTATATACTCCAAAACAGAGGAGAATAAGGCATTGTATATTTTTTATGACAGATTATATTCAGAGCAATTTTGCTTTTAACATTCAGATGCCTAGATAATATTTAAAATTTTTCGATTAATGTAAAATTTGAATTTCGGTATTTTACATGAGAGAACATACTGAGTTGGCGTACATACTCCAAAACAGAGTAGAATAAGGCATTGTATATTTTTTGACAGATTATAGTAATAGAAATTTTGCTTTTAATATTGGGGTGCCAGATTATATTTAGATATTTTTCGATTCACTTAAATATAAAATTTCTGTACGTTACATGAGACAGCATATTGAGTTGGTGTATATACTCCAAAACAGAGTAGAATAGGGCATTGTATATTTGTCTGACAGATTATATTCAGGGTAATTTTGTTTTTAACATTGTTGTGCCTAGATTATATTTAGATTTTTTCGATTTGGGTAGCATTAGAATCTGTATTTTACATGAGAGAGCATACTGAGTTGGTGTATATACTCCAAAGCAAAATAGAACAAGGCATAGTATATTTTTTTTAACAGACTATATTCAGAGCCATTTCTTTTAACTTTGGGGCGCCTAGATATTATTTAGATTTTTTTCGATTCACGTAAATTTCGAATTTCGGTATTTTACATCAGAGAGCATACTGAGTTGGTGTATATACTCCAAAACAGAGTAAAATAAGGCATTGTATATTTTTTCTGACAGATTATATTCAGAGCAATTTTGCTTTTAACATTCGGGTGCCTACATAATATATAGATTTTTTTCGATTCTCGTAAAACTAGAATTTCGGTATTTTACAGGAGAGGGCATACTGAGTTGGAGTATATACTCCAAAACAGTGTAGAATAATTCATTGTGTATTTTTTCTGACAGACTATATTCAGAGTAATTTTGTTTTTAACATTGGACTGCCTAGATCATATTTAGATTATTTACATTCAGGTAAAATTAGAATTTCTGTATTTTACATGAGAGAGCATTTGAGTTCGTGTATATACTACAAAACAGAGTAGAAAAGGGCATTGTATTCTTTTTCTCACAGATTATATTCAGAGCAATTTTGCTTTTAACATTGGATTGTCTAGATAATATTTAGATTTTTTTCGATTGGCTTAAATACTGAATTTCAGTATTTTACATGAGAGAGCATATGGAGTTGGTGTAGATACTCCAAAACAGAGTAGAAAAGGTCACTGCATATTTTCTCTGACAGACTTTATTCAGAGCAATTTTGTTTTTAACATTGGGGTGCCTATATAATATTTAGATTTTTTCGATTCGGGTAATATGAGAATTTCTCTATTTTACATGAGAGAGCATACTGAGTTGGTGTATATACTCCAAAACTCAGTAGAATAAGGCATTGTATATTTTTTCTGACAGACTATATTCAGAGCCATTTTCTTTTAACTTGGTGGAGCCTAGATATTATTTAGATTTTTTTCAATTCGTGGAAAATTAGAATTTTGGTATGTTACAAGAGAGAGCATATTGAGTTGGTATATATACTACAAAACAAAGTAGAAAAGGGCATTGTATATATTTTCTGATAGATTATATTCAGCGCAATTGTGCTTTTAACATTGGGGTGCCTAGATAATATTTAGATTTGTTTTCGATTCTGTTAAATATATAATTTTTGTAGTTTGCATGAGAGAGAATATGGAGTTGGTGTATATACTCCAAAACAGAGTAGAATAGGGCAGTGTATATTTTTTCTGGCAGATTATATTTAGAGCAATTTTGTTTTTAACATTGGGGTGCCTAGATTATATTTAGATTTTTTCGATTTGGGTAAAATTAGAATTTCTGGATTTTACATGAGAGAGCATACTGAGTTGGTGTATATACACCGAAACAGTGTAGAATAAGGCATGGTATATTTTTTCTTACAGATTATATTCAGAGTCATTTTCTTTTAACTTTGCGGCGCATACATATTATTTAGATCTTTTTCGATTCGCGTAAAATTAGAATTTCGTAATTTTCCATTAGAGCGCATATTGAGTTGGTGCATATAGTACAAAAAAGAGTAGAAAAGGGCATTGTATATTTTTTCTGACAGATTACATTCAAAGCAATTTTGCTTTTTACATTGGGGTGCCTAGATAATATTTAGATTTTGTCGATTCGCTTAAATATAGAATTTCTTTATTTTACAGAAGAGAGCATATGGAATTGGTGTATATACTCCAAACAGAGTAGAATAGGGCATTGTATATTTTTTCTGACAGATCATATTCAGAGTAATTTTGCTTTTAACATTGGGGAGTCTAGATTATATTTAGATTTTTATCGATTCACGTAAAATTAGAATTTCGGTATTTTACTTGAGAGAGCATGCTGAGTTGGTGTATATACTCCAATACAGAGTAGAATAAGGCATTGTATATATTTTCTAACAGACTATATTCAGAGCCATTTTCTTTTAACTTTGAGGAGCCTAGATATTATGTAGATTTTTTTCGATTGGTGTAAAATTAGAATTTCCGTATTTTACATGAGAGAGCATACTGATTTGGTTCTTATACTACAAAACAGAGTAGAAAAGGGCATTGTATATTTTTTCTGACAGCTTACATTCAGATCAATTTTGCTTTAAAATTGGGGTGCCTCGATAGTATTTAGATTTTTTTCCATTCGCTTCAATATACAATTTTTGTATTTTACATGAGAGAGCATATGGAGTTGGTGTATATAATCTAAAACAGAGTAGAATAGGGCATTGTATATTTTCTCTGAGATGTTATATTCAGAGCAATTTTGTTTTTAACATTGGGGTACCTAAATAATATTTAGATATTTTTGATTCGGGTAATATTAGAATTTCTCTATTTTACATGAGAAAGCATACTGAGTTGGTGTATATACTCCAAAACTCAGTAGAATAAGGCATTGTATATTTTCTCTAACAGACTATATTCAGAGCCATTTTCTTTTAACGTTGGGGCGCCTAGATATTATTTAGATTTTTTTCGATACACGTAAAATTAGAATTTCGGTATTTTACATGAAAGAGCATATGGAGTTGGTGTATATACTCCAAAACAGAGTAGAGTAGGGCATTGTATATTTTCTCAGACAGATTATATTCAGAGCAATTTTGTTTTTATCATTGGGGTGCCTAGATTATATTTAGATTATTTTCGATTCGCTTAAATATAGAATTTTTGTATTTTACATGAGAGAGCATATGGAGTTGGTGTGTGTACTCCAAAACAGAGTAGAAAAGGGCATTGTATATTTTTTCTGACAGATTATATTCAGAGCAATTTTTCTTTCAAACTGGGGTGCCTAGATAATATTTAGATTTTTTTCGATTCGCGTAACATTAGAATTTCCGTATTTTACATGAGAGAGCATATTGAGTAGGTGTATATACTCCAAAACAAAGTAGAAAGGGCATTGTATATTTTTTCGGACAGATTGTATTCAGAGTAATTTTGTTTTTAACATTGGGATGCTTAGGAAATATTTAGATTTTTGTAGATTCGCCTAAATATAGAATTTCTCTATTTTACATGAGAGAGCATATGGCGTTGGTCTATATACTCCAAAACAGAGTAGAATAGGGCATTGTATATTTTTTCTGAAAGATTATATTCAGAGAAATTTTGCTTTTAACATTGAAGTGCCTAGATAATATTTAAAATTTTTTCGATTTGCTTAAATACAGAATTTCTATATTTTACATGAGAGAGTATATGTAGTTGCTGTATATACACCAAAACATAGTAGAATAGGGTATTGTATATTTTTTCTGAGTAATGATATTCAGTGCAATTTTGTTTTTAACATTGGGGTGCCTAAATAATATTTAGATTATTTTGATTCGCTTAAATATAGAATTTCTTTATTTTACATGAGAGCATATGAAGTTGGTGTATTTACTCCAAAAAAGAGTAGAATAGGGTATTGTATATTTCTTCTGACAGATTATATTCAGAGAAATTTTGTTTTTAACTTTGGGGTGCCTAGATTATATTTAGATTTTTTCGATTTGGGTAAAATTAGAATTTCTGGATTTTACATGAGAGAGCATACTGAGTGGGTGTATATACTCCGAAACAGTGTAGAATAAGGCATTGTATATTTTTTCTTACAGACTATATTCAGAGCCATTTTCTTTTAACTTTGTGGCGCATAAATATTATTTAGATCTATTTCGATTCGCGTAAAATTAGAATTTCTGTATTTTCCATGAGAGCGCATATTGAGTTGGTGCATATAGTACAAAACAGAGTAGAAAAGGGCATTGTATATTTATTCTGACAGAATATATTCAGAGCAATTTTGCTTTTTACATTGGGGTGCCTAGATAATATTTAGATTTTTTCGATTTGCTTAAATATAGAATTTCTGTATTTTACAGGAGAGAGCATATGGAGTTGGTGTATATACTCCAAAACAGAGTAGAATAGGGCATTCTATATTTTTTCTGACAGATTATATTAAGAGCAATTTTGTTTTTAACATTGGGGTGCCTAGATTATATTTAGATTATTTTCGATTCGCTTAAATATAGAATTTTTGTATTTTACATGAGAGAGCATATGGAGTTGGTGTATGTACTCCAAAACAGAGTAGATAAGGGCATTGTATATTTTTTGTTACAGATTATATTCAGAGCAATTTTTCTTTTAAACTGTGGTGCCTAGATAATATTTAGATTTTATTCGATTCGCGTAAGATTAGAATTTCGGTATTTTACATGAGGGAACATAGGGAGTTGGTGTATATACTCCAAAACAGAGTAGAATAAGGCGTTGTATGTTTTTTCTAACAGACTATATTCAGAGCCATTTTCTTTCAACTTTGTGCGCCTAGATATTATTTAGATTTTTTTCGATTCGCGCAAAATTAGAATTTCGGAATTTTACATGAGAGAGCATATTGAGTTGGTGTATATACTACAAAACAGAGTAGAAAAGGGCATTGTATATTTTTTCTGACAGATTATATTCAGAACAATGTTGCTTTTAACATTCGGTTGCCTAGATTATATTTAAATTTTTTTCTATTCACGTAAAATTAGAATTTCGGTATTTTACATGAGAGAGCATATTGAGTTGGGGTATATACTCCAAAACAGAGTAGAATAAGGCATTGTATATTTTTTCTGACAGGTTATATTGAGAGCAATTTTGCTTTTAACATTGGGGTGCCTAGATTATATTTAGATTTTTGTCGATTTGCTTAAACATAGAATTTCTGTATTTTACATGAGAGAGCATATGGAGTTGGTGTATTTACTCCAAAACAGAGTAGAATAAGGCACTGTATATTTTTGCTGACAGGTTATATTCAGAGCCATTTTGTTTTTAACATTGGGGTGCCTAGACTATATTTAGATTTTTTCGATTTGGGTAGCATTAGAATCTGTATTTTACATGAGAGAGCATACTGACTTATTGTATATACTCCAAAACAGAGTATAATAAGGCATTGTATATTTTTTCTAACAAACTACATTCAGAGCCGTTTTCTTTTCACTTTGGGGTGCCTAGATATTATTTAGATTTTTTTTGATTCACGTAAATTTCGAATTTCGGTATTTTATATCAGAGAGTATACTGAGTTGGTATATATACTCCAAAACAGCGTATAATAAGGCATTGTACATTTTTTCTGACAGGTTATATTGAGAGCAATTTTGCTTTTAACATTGGGGTGCCTAGATTATATTTAGATTTTTGTCGATTTGCTTAAACATCGAATTTCTGTATTTTACATGAGAGAGCATATGGAGTTGGTGTATTTACTCCAAAACAGAGTAGAATAAGGCACTGTATATTTTTGCTGACAGGTTATATTCAGAGCCATTTTGTTTTTAACATTGGGGTGCCTAGACTATATTTAGATTTTTTCGATTTGGGTAGCATTAGAATCTGTATTTTACATGAGAGAGCATACTGACTTATTGTATATACTCCAAAACAGAGTATAATAAGGCATTGTATATTTTTTCTAACAAACTACATTCAGAGCCGTTTTCTTTTCACTTTGGGGTGCCTAGATATTATTTAGATTTTTTTTGATTCACGTAAATTTCGAATTTCGGTATTTTATATCAGAGAGTATACTGAGTTGGTATATATACTCCAAAACAGCGTATAATAAGGCATTGTACATTTTTTCCGACAGCGTATATTCAGAGCTATTTTGCTTTTAACATTAAGGTGCCTAGATAATATTTAGATTTTTTTCGATTCGCTGAAGTATAGAATTTCTGTATTTTACATGAGAGAGCATATGGAGGTGGTGTGTGTACTCCAAAACAGAGTAGAAAAGGGCATTGTATATTTTTTCTGACAGATTATATTCAGAGCAATTTTTCTTTCAAACTGGGGTGCCTAGATAATATTTAGATTTTTTTCGATTCGCGTAACATTAGAATTTCCGTATTTTACATGAGAGAGCATATTGAGTAGGTGTATATACTCCAAAACAAAGTAGAAAGGGCATTGTATATTTTTTCGGACAGATTGTATTCAGAGTAATTTTGTTTTTAACATTGGGATGCTTAGGAAATATTTAGATTTTTGTAGATTCGCCTAAATATAGAATTTCTCTATTTTACATGAGAGAGCATATGGCGTTGGTCTATATACTCCAAAACAGAGTAGAATAGGGCATTGTATATTTTTTCTGAAAGATTATATTCAGAGAAATTTTGCTTTTAACATTGAAGTGCCTAGATAATATTTAAAATTTTTTCGATTTGCTTAAATACAGAATTTCTATATTTTACATGAGAGAGTATATGTAGTTGCTGTATATACACCAAAACATAGTAGAATAGGGTATTGTATATTTTTTCTGAGAAATGATATTCAGTGCAATTTTGTTTTTAACATTGGGGTGCCTAAATAATATTTAGATTATTTTGATTCGCTTAAATATAGAATTTCTTTATTTTACATGAGAGCATATGAAGTTGGTGTATTTACTCCAAAAAAGAGTAGAATAGGGTATTGTATATTTCTTCTGACAGATTATATTCAGAGAAATTTTGTTTTTAACTTTGGGGTGCCTAGATTATATTTAGATTTTTTCGATTTGGGTAAAATTAGAATTTCTGGATTTTACATGAGAGAGCATACTGAGTGGGTGTATATACTCCGAAACAGTGTAGAATAAGGCATTGTATATTTTTTCTTACAGACTATATTCAGAGCCATTTTCTTTTAACTTTGTGGCGCATAAATATTATTTAGATCTATTTCGATTCGCGTAAAATTAGAATTTCTGTATTTTCCATGAGAGCGCATATTGAGTTGGTGCATATAGTACAAAACAGAGTAGAAAAGGGCATTGTATATTTATTCTGACAGAATATATTTAGAGCAATTTTGCTTTTTACATTGGGGTGCCTAGATAATATTTAGATTTTTTCGATTTGCTTAAATATAGAATTTCTGTATTTTACAGGAGAGAGCATATGGAGTTGGTGTATATACTCCAAAACAGAGTAGAATAGGGCATTCTATATTTTTCTGACAGATTATATTAAGAGCAATTTTGTTTTTAACATTGGGGTGCCTAGATTATATTTAGATTATTTTCGATTCGCTTAAATATAGAATTTTTGTATTTTACATGAGAGAGCATATGGAGTTGGTGTATGTACTCCAAAACAGAGTAGATAAGGGCATTGTATATTTTTTGTTACAGATTATATTCAGAGCAATTTTTCTTTTAAACTGTGGTGCCTAGATAATATTTAGATTTTATTCGATTCACGTAAGATTAGAATTTCGGTATTTTACATGAGGGAACATAGGGAGTTGGTGTATATACTCCAAAACAGAGTAGAATAAGGCGTTGTATGTTTTTTCTAACAGACTATATTCAGAGCCATTTTCTTTCAACTTTGTGCGCCTAGATATTATTTAGATTTTTTTCGATTCGCGCAAAATTAGAATTTCGGAATTTTACATGAGAGAGCATATTGAGTTGGTGTATATACTACAAAACAGAGTAGAAAAGGGCATTGTATATTTTTTCTGACAGATTATATTCAGAACAATTTTGCTTTTAACATTCGGTTGCCTAGATTATATTTAAATTTTTTTCTATTCACGTAAAATTAGAATTTCGGTATTTTACATGAGAGAGCATATTGAGTTGGGGTATATACTCCAAAACAGAGTAGAATAAGGCATTGTATATTTTTTCTGACAGGTTATATTGAGAGCAATTTTGCTTTTAACATTGGGGTGCCTAGATTATATTTAGATTTTTGTCGATTTGCTTAAATATAGAATTTCTGTATTTTACATGAGAGAGCATATGGAGTTGGTGTATTTACTCCAAAACAGAGTAGAATAAGGCACTGTATATTTTTGCTGACAGGTTATATTCAGAGCCATTTTGTTTTTAACATTGGGGTGCCTAGACTATATTTAGATTTTTTCGATTTGGGTAGCATTAGAATCTGTATTTTACATGAGAGAGCATACTGACTTATTGTATATACTCCAAAACAGAGTATAATAAGGCATTGTATATTTTTTCTAACAAACTACATTCAGAGCCGTTTTCTTTTCACTTTGGGGTGCCTAGATATTATTTAGATTTTTTTTGATTCACGTAAATTTCGAATTTCGGTATTTTATATCAGAGAGTATACTGAGTTGGTATATATACTCCAAAACAGCGTATAATAAGGCATTGTACATTTTTTCCGACAGCGTATATTCAGAGCTATTATGCTTTTAACATTAAGGTGCCTAGATAATATTTAGATTTTTTTCGATTCGCTGAAGTATAGAATTTCTGTATTTTACATGAGAGAGCATATGGAGGTGGTGTATATACTCCAACACAGAGTAGAATAAGTCATTGTATATTTTTTCTGACAGATTTTGTTCAGAGTAATTTTGTTTTTAATATTCAGGTGCCTAGATTATATTTAGATTTTTTCGATTCCGGTAAAATTAGAATTTCTGTATTTTACATGAGAGAGCATATGGAGTTTGTGTATATACTCCAATAAATAGTAGAATAAAGCATTGTATATTTTTTCTGACAGATTATATTCAGAGCAATTTTGTTTTTAACATTGGGGTGCCTATATAATATTTAGATTTTTTTCGATTCACGTAAAATTAGAATTTCTGTATTTTACATGAGAGAGCATACTGAGTTGGTGTACATACTCCAAAACAGAGTAGAATAAGGCATTTTACATTTTTTCTAAGAGACTATATTCAGAGCCATTTTCTTTTAATTTTGGGGCGCCTAGATATTATTTAGTTATTTTTCCATTCACGTAAATGTAGAATTCCGTTTATTTTCATGAGAGAGCATATAGAGTTGGTGTATATACTCCAAACCAGAGTAAATGGGGCGTTGTATATTATTTCTGACATCATATTCAGAGCAATTTTTTTTTAACATTGGGGTGCCTAGATAGTATTTAGATTTTTTTCGATTTGCTTCATTATAGAATTTTTTTATTTTACATGAGAGAGCACATGGACTTGGTGTATATAATCCAAAATAGATTAGATTAGGGCATTGTGTGTTTGTTCTGACAGATTGTATTTAGAGCAATTTTGTTTTTAACATTGGGGTGCCTAGATAATATTTAGATATTTTCGATTTGTGTAAATGTAGAATTTTTGTATTTTACATGAGAGAGCAAAGTGTGTTGCTGTATATAACCCAAAACAAAATAGAATAAGGCATTGTAAATTTTTTCTAACAGACTATATTCAGAGCCATTTTCTTTTAACTTTGGGGTGCCTACATATTATTTAGATTTTTTTTGATTCGCATAAAATTAGAATTTCTGTATTTTACCTGAGAGCATATGTAGTTGTTGTATATACTCCAAAACAGAGTAGATTATGTCATTGTATATTTTCCCTGACAGATTATATTCAGAGCCATTTTGTTTTTAACATTGGGGTACATAAATAATATTTAGATTTTTTCGATTCAGGTAATATTAGAATTTCTCTATTTTACATGAGAGAGCACACTGAGTTGGTGTATATACTCCAAAACAGAGTAGAATAAGGCATTGTATATTTTTTCTGACAGACTATATTCAGAGCAATTTTGCATTTAACATTAAGGTGCCTAGATTATATTTAGATATTTTTCGATTCGCTTAAATATAGAATTTCTGTATTTTACATGAGAGAGCATATGGAGGTGGTGTATATACTCCAACACAGAGTAGAATAAGTCATTGTATATTTTTTATGACAGATTTTGTTCAGAGCAATTTTGTTTTTAGTATTCACGTGCTTAGATCATATTTAGATTTTTTCGATTCGGGTAAAATTAGAATTTCTGTATTTTACATGAGAGAGCATACGGAGTTGCTTTATATACTCCAAAACAGGGTAGAATAATGTATTGTATATTCTATCTAACAGACTATATTCAGAGCCATTTTCTTTTAGATGTGGGATGCCTAGATATTATTTAGATTTTTTTCGATTCGGGTAAAATTAGAATTTTTGTAGTTTACATGAGAGAGCATACTGAGTTAGGGTATATACTCCAAAAAAGAGTAGAAATAGGTATTGTATATTTTTTCCTAGAGACTATATTCAGAGACAGTTTCCTTTAATTTTGGGGCACCTAGATAATACTTAGATATTTTCGATTCATGTAAAATTAGAATTTCCGTATTTTACATGAGAGAACATATTGAGTTGGTGTATATACTCCAAAACAGAGTAGAAAAACACATTGTATATTTTTTCTGACAGATTATATTCAGAGCAATTTTACTTTTATTATTCGGTTGCCTAGATTATACTTAGATTTTTTTCGATTTACGTAAAATTAGAATTTCGGTTTTTTACATGAGAGAGCATATTGAGTTGGTGTATATACTTCAAAACAGAGTAGAGTAAGGCATTGTATATTTATTCTGACAGATTTTATTCAGAATAATATTGCTATTAACATTAAGGTGCCTAGATAAAATGTAGATTTTTTTCGATTTGCTTAAATATAGAATTTCTGTATTTTACATGAGAGAGCATATGGAGGTGGTGTATATACTCCAACATAGAGGAGAATAGGGCATTGTATATTTTTTCTGACAGATTTGGTTCAGAGCAATTTTGTTTTTAATATTGGGTTGCCTAGATCATATTTAGATTTTTTCGATTCGGGTAAAATTAGAATTTCTGTATTTTACATGAGAGAGCATACAGAGTTGTTGTATATACTCCAAAACATGGTAGAATAAGGTGTTGTATATTTTATCTAACAGACTATATTCAGAGCCGTTTTCTTTTAGCTGTGGGACACCTAGATATTATTTAGATTTTTTTCGATTCGCGTAAAATTAGAATTTCGGAATTTTACATGAGAGAGCATATTTAGTTGGTGTATATAATGCAAAACAGAGTAGAAAAGGGCATTGTATATTTTTTATGACAGATTATATTCAGAGCAATTTTCCTTTTTACATTGAAGTGCCTAGATAATATTTAGATTTTTTTCGATTCGCATAATATTAGAATTTTGGTAGTTGACATGAGAGAGCATATTGAATTGGTGTATATACTCCAAAACAGAGTAGAAAAGGGCATTGTATATTTTTTCTGACAGATTATATTCACAGCAATTTTGCTTTTATCATTGGGGTGCCTAGATTATATTTAGATTTTTCCCATTTGCATAAAATTAGAATTTTCGTATTTTCTCTGAGAGAGCATACTGAGTTGGTGTATATAATCCAAAACTAAGTAGAATAAGGCATTGTATATTTTTTCTAACAGTCTACATACAGAGTCATTTTCTTTTAACTTTGGGGCACCTAGATATTATTTAGATTTTTTTTGATTCACGTTAAAATAGAATTTCGGTATTTTACATGAGAGAGCATACTGAGTTGGTGTATATACTCCAAAACGGAGTAGAAAAAGGCATTGTATATTTTTTCTAACAGACTATACTCAGAGCCATTTTCTTTTAACTTTGGGGCGCCTAGATATTATTTAGATTTTTTTCGATTCGCATAAAATTAGAATTTCGGTATTTTACATGAGAGAGCATATTGAGTTGGTGTATATACAACAAAACAAAGTAGAAAAGGGCATTGTATATTTTTGCTGACAGATTATATTCAGAGCAGTTTTGCTTTTAACATTGGGGTGCCTAGATATTATTTAGATTTTTTTCGATTCGCTTAAATATAGAATATCTCTGTTTTACCTGAGAGAGCATAAAGAGTTGGTATATATACTCCAAAACAGAGTAGAATAAGGCATTGTATATTTTTTCTTACAGACTATATTCATAGCCATTTCCTTTTAACTTGGGGGCGCCTAGACATTTTTTAGATTTTTTTCGATTCGCATAAAATTAGAATCTCGGTATTTTACATGAGAGAGCATATTGAGTTGGTGTATATACACCAAAACAAAGTAGAAAAAAGCATTGTAAATTTTTTTTGCACAGATTATATTCAGAGAAATTTTGCTTTTAACATTGGAGTACCTGGATAATATTTAGATTTTTTCCATTCGCTTAAATATAGAATTTCTGTATTTTATATGAGAGAGCATATTGTGTTCTTTTATATACTCTAAGAAAGAGTAGAATAGGCCATTGTATATTTTTTCAGACAGATTATATTCAGAGCAATTTTGTTTTTAACATTGGGGTGGCTAGATAATATTTAGATTTTTTAAATTTGGGTAAAATAAAATTTTCTTTGTTTTACATGAGAGAGCATACTGAGTTGGTGTATATACTCCAAAACAGAGTAGAATAAGGCATTGTATATTTTTTCTAAGAGTCTATATTCAGAGCCATTTTCTTTTAATCTTGGGGTGCCTAGATATTATTTAGTTATTTTTCGATTCACGTAAATGTAGAATTCGGTTATTTATCATGAGAGAGCATATTGAGTTCGTGTATATACTCCAAACCAGAGTAAAAAAGGGCATTGTATATTTTTTCTGACAGATTATATTCAGAGCAATTTTGCTTTTAACATTGGGGTGCCTAGATAGTATTTAGATTTTTTTCGATTCGCTTCATTATAGAATTTTTTTATTTTACATGAGAGAGCACATGGAGTTGGTGTATATACTGCAAAACAGAGTAGAATAGGGCATTGAATATTTTCTCTGACAGATTATATTCAGAGCAATTTTGCTTTTAACATTGAGGTGCCTATATAATATTTAATTTTTTTTCGATTTGCGTAAATTTAAAATTTTTGTATTTTACATGATGGAGCATATTAAGTTGGTGTCTATACTTTACAACAGAGTAGAAAGAGCATTGTAGATTTTTTCTGAGAGATTATACTCAGAGCAATTTTGCTTTTAATATGGAGGTGCCTAGATAATATTTAGATTATTTTCGATTCACGTAAAATTAGAATTTCTGTATTTTACATCAGAGAGCATATTGAGTTGGTGTATATACTCCAAACAGAGTAGAAAAAGGCATTGTATATTTTTTCTGACAGATTCTATTCAGTGCAATTTTGCTTTTAAGAATGGGGTGCCTAGATAATATTTAGATTCTTTTATATTGGCGTAAATTTATAATTTCGTTACTTTGCATGAGAGAGCCTATATATTTGGTGGGTATACTCCAAGAAAGAGTAAAAAAGGGCATTGTATATTTTCTCTTACACACTATATTATGTGCAATTTTGCTTTTTACGGTGGTGTACATAGGAAATATTTATATTTTTTGTAACTGCGTAAATTGAGAATTTAAATATTTTACATGAGAGAGCTTATTGATATGGTGTATATACTCCCAAACAGTGTAGAAAAGGGCATTGTATATTTTTTCTGACAGACTATATTCTGAGAAATTTTGCTTTTTTCCTTGGTGTACCTAGATAATATTTAGATTTCTTTCGATTTGCGTAAAGTTAGATTTTCGGCTTTTTACATGAGAGAGCCTATTGAGTTGGTGTATATACTCCAAACAGAGTGGAAAAGGGCATTGTATATTTTTTCTGACAGATTATATTCAGAACAATTTTGCTTTTATCAGTGGGGTGCCTAGATTATATTTACATTTTTTTCGATTTACGTAAATTTAGATTTTCTGTATTTTACATGAGAGAGCATATTGAGTTGGTGTATATACTCCAAAACAGAGTAGAAGAAGGCATTGTATATTTTCTCTGACAGATTTTATTTAGAGCATTTTTGATTTTAACATTGGGGTGCCTAGGTAAAATTTATATTTTTTTGATTCTCGTAATATTAGAATTTCGGTATTTTACATGAGACAGCATATTGATTTGGTGTATATACTCCAAAACAGAGTAGAAAAGGGCATTGTGTATTTTTTCTGACAGATGATATTCAGTGCATTTTTTCTTTTAACATTGGGGTGCCTAGATAATATTTAGATTTTTTTCTATTTGCGTAAATTTAGAATTTCGGTATTTTGCATGAGAGAGTCTATTGATTTGGTGTATATACTCCAAGAAAGAGTAAAAAAGGGCATTGTATATTTTCTCTTACACATTATATTATGTGCAATTTTGCTTTTAACGTTGGTGTACATAGAAAATATTTATATTTTTTGTAACCACGTAAATTGAGAATTTATATATTTTACATGATTGATCATATTGATATGGTGTATATACTCCAAAACAAAGTAGAAAAGGGCATTGTATATTTTTTGGAACAGATTTTCTTTAGAGCAATTTTGCTTTTAACATTGTGGTACATATATAATATTTATATATTTTTTTATCCGGTAAATTTACAATTTTAATATTTTACATGAGAGAGCGTATTGATTTGGTGTATATACTCCAAAAGAGAGTAGAAAAAGGCATTGTATATTTTTTCATACAGATTATTATTACAGCAATTTTGCTTTCAGCATTTGGGTAAATATATAATATTTATATGTTTTTCTATTCACGTAAATTTAGAGTTTTGGTATTTTACATGACAAAGAATATTGAGATAGTGTATATAATCCAAAAGAATGTTGTAGAGGGCATTGTATATTTTTTCTAACAGATTATTTTTCGAGCAATTTTGCTTATATCATTCGGGGACATAGAGGATATTTATATTTATTTCTAACAGCATAAATTTAGATTTTCAGTATTTTACATGAGAGAGAATATTGAGATGGTATATATACACCATAAGAGAGTAGAAAAGAGCATTGTATTTTTTTTCTAACAGAGTATCTTCCACGCAATTTTGTTTTTTACATTGGGGTGCATAGAGAATATTTATATTTTTGTCTAACCACGTAAATTTAGAATTTTTGTATTTTACATGTGAGAGAATATTGAGATTGTGTATATACTAAGAAAGATAGTAAGAAAAAGCATTGTGTATTTTTTCTAACAGAGTGTCTTTAGAGTAATTTGGTTTTTAACATTGAAGTCAAAGGAAATACTTACATTTTCTCTATCCACGTAATAATAGAATTTCCATGTTTTACAAGAGGGAATATGGAGATGGTGTATATACCTTAAAACAGAATAGAAAAGGGCATTGTATATTTTTTCTAACAGAGTATTGTCAGAACAATTTTGTTTTTAACGTTGGGGTAAAAAGAGAATATTTATATTTTTAGTAATTTTGTGTTTAACATTTGTGTTAAAATGAGTATGTATATATTCTGTAACCGCATAAAATTAGAATTTTTATATTTTACAAGATAGGGAATATTGAGTCGGTGCATATACTTTAAAACATAGTAGAAAATTGCATTGTATATTTTTTCTATCAGAGTGTCTTCAGAGTAATTTTTTTAAGGTTAAATTAGAGTATTTATATTTTCTGTAACTGCATAAAAATAGAATTTTTGTATTTTACAAGACAGCCAATATTGAGACGGTGTATATACTTTAAAATAGTGTAGAAAAGGGCCTTGTATATTTTTTCTAACACAGTATTTTCATAGTAATTTACATTGTGTGTGGGAGCAAATTTCTCAAATCCCTTTGAACATATTCTCCCTCTCCCGTTTTTCTCTTTGCTCACTATTGAATCATTTTCAGGTTTCTTGATTTCTTATCTTTTCCCAATGAGCATTTTAGCTTCTGTCCACTTCTACTTTCAGAATTCTTCAGCTACCAAGACCCACCTCCTCAGAGAGTTGCTGGAGATTTTACTAACAAAAATTTTCTGTCACATTTAGGAGACGTGCTTCCTTATCTTTATTCTATCAAGCTGGGTGAATTTACACAAAACACTTTATATCTTAGAACCAGTTTCCTCTCTGTAGAATGTAGCTAACCTCTGTTCTGTGGTCACAAGGATCATCAAAATAAAAAATAATCATAGTTAATATGTGTGGCTTACTAACCATGTTCTAGAAACCATGTCAAGTGCTTTCTGCAGATGGTTCCACTTTTATTTTACTATTGGAACTATCGTCAACCCTACTTTGCAGACTACTAAATTGAGTGTCTGAGCTCTAAGCCACTTGTCCAACGATATACAGCCAGTAAGTAACAGAATGAGGATCAGCATTTGAGATAGAAATATTCTAGACAAAATGTACTGTTAGAGTGAAACTAGAGTGGTATCATCTCAGATAAGCGTTCATGCCTGTTCGCTTATCGAATCGGCGGAATACATTCAATGCATTCAGGAGATTGGGAGACATTGTTTAAATTTTCCCCAAAACCCAGAAGAACTCAAAAGTACTCATTGTCTTGGCCTTATTGGTATTTGACTATGAATACAATAGATCCCACAGAAGCAAGTCTAGTAGAGTGGCCTTGGAAAAAGGCTAGGATTTAGGAGCAGGTTTAGGCAACTCAAGCCTTCTCGGCTTCCATTTTCTCATCTGTACTTTCATCATTCTGATTTTTAAGAGCACCTTTGTTGAAAGTAAAGGTTCAGTGAAACAGCACAGATGAAGTCCTTCCTATTTGGTCTGGCAGGTAGTAGTTGCTCAACACGTCTTGTCTATGAATGACGACCACAATGATAATAGTGGACTAATAATGAATTGATAAAATATGATTATGTAAGTTCAAATGAGTTTTGATCTCGCCCCTCTCCTCTGTTTCATATGGTTTTTATGTTCTACATTGTATGGCTTAACGTTGGCAGGTGGGGGATTTTGATAGACACATGATAAGATCAGAAGCCCCAAGACTTATATTTTCATCACAGAAATGTATTACTTCCTTGAGTTGTGACCTGGAGAGAGTTACTTTGTCTAAGTTAACCTTACTTGTAAAAATAATCATAAATATACCTGCCCTTTCTCGTCATCTCAGCCTCTCCGCAGTCAGTGTGAGGTACCATTGGTATAGTGTATATGAAGGGGTTTGCAAGCTCTGGAGTACTGTCTGTATGCTATTTTGCCTCTTCAATTGTGAGTGGTGTTTTCCCATTCTCCTTAAATGACCCAACACTACGCTCTTGGTAAAATAAATGCATTTGTGCATGAACATTTGGCAAATAATAAGAGCTGCATTTGCAAGAATTTTTCCCTTGAACAGCCAAGTGAGCCACTATGAGCTGCACTGTAGCAGTGACATTTACAATAATTTGTTCAGAAGAGCAATTGCCAACTTGCTTATTTGACTAGGATGGAGTACTATACGTTGTTTAGGGTGATGAGATCAGTAAACCAGCAACTTGGTAGAGCCATCAGAGAAGAGGATGCAAAGAAATGAATATCTGAGATCCTGAGTTTCCAATCAGATCAAGAAAAAGAAGCCTATAAGAATAGGTTCCATTTATTTGGGGGAGAAACATACACCGCTTTGTATGAAGGCTTCATTTTCTAGGAATATTTTCTAATGCTTTCAAAAACATTGTGATATATGTAGGACTATTCCCATTTTACAGATGAGAAAACTGAGGCTATGAGGTTTAAGTCACTAGTCTGCTCCTTCTTCCATTCTGGTTTTTAGAAAATGGTGCCACCACCTATCCAGTCACACAAGCCAAAGTCCTATGAGTGAGCTCTGGTTTATCCCTTTCTCTCTCACTTCTCATATCCAACTTACCATTCAGGCCTGCTGATTTTAGTTCTTAAATATCCCTTAGCTTCTGTTTTTTCTTTCCATTAAAATTCTCATTGCAGCCCTTCTGTGGATTACCTCCTGGCCTTCCACCTGTGTGTCTGTGTCCATGTTGTCTCCAGTGTGTCCTCCACATAAGTCAGACCATGCCCCATACCTCCCAGTCCTTCTTAGAATGAGGACAAACCTCCTCACCATGGCCACAGTCTTCTTTCCATTTCTCTGTCCTCATGGCGTGCCCCTCCTCTCTGCTCTGCACTGCAAAGACTCAGCATCTTGGACTGGCCAAGGTCCAGGTCCCCCTGCACCACATATTTGCCAGGAATGCCAGATCGTCCTTACTTTGCCCACTTACTGCCCACTCATGCTTCTGATCTCGGTCCCTCCATAGGGGAAACCTTTCCTGACCTTTGTAACTAAAGCAAAGCCTTCTCCTGGGTGCTCTCATTGTTCCAGGGACCTGCCTGCACAACACTTGTACCAGTTAAACCTTTACATTAACTGGAGTGACAGATATGTTAGTGTCCACTGCCGCCTCGCAGGAATAAAGCCAGAAAAGGTAAGGCCCTATCTGTGTGCATTTCTACAGTCTAGTGTGCTTAGTGAGATATTGTTTAAGAAGAATGAGTTGGACATGACAGCATGGCTGGAAAGTGATGGATTGAGGATTTAAACATACTTCTTTCTGGTTCTAGAGAGTTGGCTGCTAACACTATTCACTTTGGGACAGTGTCATTTTAGGACTGATAAGGGTACTTTTTGCTACGATCAAATATATTTTGGGTCCATCAGATGAAGTTTGATAAAAGTGGGTTATTCAGAACCCACTGATAAGCAGAGCTGCCTGACCAAGATTTTCAGATTTTGCATCAAAGAGAAAAGTAATGAAAGTGGGCTGATGGGAGGGGAAGGAGGGCTGAAAAGTGAAGCAGGAACAGCTATTTCTATAGTGCCCTTGACCCTATTTTTCTCTGTTCTTCACTCTGGCTGAAATTGACCACCCTGAGTGCATTCAGATAATGATAAATTATCTCTGTCACACTGTGTGTGTGTCTGTGTGTGTGTGTGTGTGTGTGTCTGTGTTTGGCTATGTACAAAAGAGGCAGCTTCTGTGAATAAATGAAGCCTTGTAATTAAGGAATTTGTTGTAAATGGCAAGATGCATTGGTGCTTGGTCCTTAGTACTCCTCGCTGAGGCCACATTTCCTTGAACTGGCTTGTATTTGCCACTGACACTACTAGCAGCAGGATGGAGGGGAGGAAGGAAGACACCAGGTGTTGCAATGCTTAGCGCCTGCTTTCAGCTTTGCTGCAAACTAAAACACTGACTGACTTTGGTTAACCCCCTAACCTCTTTGAGCCTCAGTTTTTTCATCTGAAAAAATCAATGATGGTTTGAATTTCTTCCGAATATGACATTCAGTTATCTCTCTCTCCATTGTGGAAGCACTGGGAGCTATTGTTCTCCTGTGTCTGGTGGCCGTTATGACTTCTGCATTATCAAGGGGCCCTCTCTAACCTAAATAACCCCCCAAAGAAATTAAGTTTGTAATCATTTCTGCCTGGTAAGTGAAATGACAAGAGAAAAGAGCTAGTTGTCAATAGCCCTGTGGATGGCCAATTAATGGGATCTGTGCAAACAGTTGCTTATAGAGCCATAATTTGCCTTTCGTTTTCCTTTGCAACTCAGATAAAAGTGAATAATTTTCAAAGAGCCTCTCATTGAACATATTTTTTAAAAACATGTCATTGGCAAAAGGGGCACTTGGTTGCTTGATTGCCATATATCTCTGAGTATGTGGAACAGTTATTTTTAGCTGGGGGTAACTAGCTGAGAAGAAAGCTGCAGCATCTTGGAGGCAGAAGAATCTTTGTATGTCTTATGTTGGCATGGAGAAAGCAAAGCGAAAGGGCAGAGTATAAAAGGTTGTTAACTAGATAAGGGGTCAGCTGCATTTCCTCTGGCTGCTCAGAGGTGAGGCCCTAAAGCAATGGAGACAACATTGTGGGTGGGAATGTGTTTGCAGGGTCTAATTAGTTTACCCAGGAAAAGCAAAAAAGAGAAAGGGCTAAAAATATGTAGATTGTAAAATTCATGGCTTCATTTGCTCTTCTTTGCCTTTGAAACCTTTTTAAAACCTTATAGTAGAACAATTTGTAATCCCTGAAGCCTTTTTGCTACCACTCTTGTCAGCTTGTCTAAGGCCACCGTAACTTATCAGCTACTGGGGAAAGTTGTTTAAACTCTCTAAGCCTCCTTTTTTCCCAATGGTTCACTTAGGGGCACCAATTCCTAATGTTTCTGCCTGAGTTATTGTTTTTCAGATCCCATAATTGTTTGCATATGTGCTCTATAAGATGCGTCACCTAGCACATGTTGTGGGCAACCTCAGGTGTAGAAGTTAGGACATCTTTGTGCCTGGATTTGGCTGTTACTAACAAGACGGAACGCGGAGGAAGGGCAGAGTAGACTAATGTAGAATTTTTCTGGATTCTTTTGGTTTCTCCAGAAAATGATACTGTTCTTATATTTAAAGATAACTATCTGCCTAGGCGTATTGAAATTCTAAGGTTGACACCACTTTGCATTGATCCTAGGGCAGGGTTTCAGGATTGCTGGAACAGCATCATCCTTTTACATTATAGATTTCAGTCAGCAGGCTGGTCATGGCCTCCTCAGTGTGCAATCTTCTTACTGATGGTGGGCGTCAGTGGGCTGGACTCACAGTTTCCATCTCTTAGGCTGGGCAGGCCCATGGTGGCAATGGAAAAATTTCATGGGAACGTACATCAGAAGTAATAAGAAATCCATCTTCTTAAAGCCTTCATAGGAGATTTCCTGAAGATTTATAAAAGGCACTTCATTGATCAAATGACTCTGATGTTTCCCCTCACTGGAAGAAATTCAGGTCACCAGCCCACTTAAAATCATTGTGTTCTCCTTTTGCAGTAACCTCTGCTCATATAATTTCTTTATGGCATATTATATACTATTAACTTAATATCCTGATTAGTGGAGCTAGCAAACACTCAGTATCACTATAAACTGCAGTATCATAACTGACTTCCTTTAAAAATCATCTAATGTTTCTTTAAAATCACTGGTGCTTTTGTAAAGTAGTTCATATTTAGGAATATGAACATTTTATCATGCTGGAAAATTATTTGAATTCCTTTTCGTTTAAAACCTATAGCTTTCTATTTAATCTAGCTTTCACAAATATTTTATCTGCCCACTATAGAAAAATCGAGTTTAGAGATAAATGTAAAGTCACTCATAGCTCCATCCAAAAGTCAACAACTCTTAATATCATTATTTTTGTTCTTGTTCTCAGTATTTTTGCTGAATCTATGTTTCGTAGAGTTTCATCATATGTCAGATAAAACTGCATATATATGAGTTTTTAAACAATACATTTTTATTGTCATAAATGAAATACACATTTAATATGGTATGACTAGGACATATAGAGAGATATAACAAAGAAAATTAAAGTCATTTAAAATCTTACCAAATCTAATAACCATAAACCTTTCGATGTATTTTCTCAGAATACTTTTTCCTATGCCTTTTATATTTTCTTGATTATCAAGTACTTCAAGCGTATAGAAAAGACAGAAACTAATATAAGCAGCAATGGAAAATTTTAAAATATGGGTATCTTTCTGCATGTGTTTCAGATTGTTTAGTTTTTGTTGTCCTTTGCCCTCCCCACGTGTCCCTTTATTTTCCTGGCAAAACAAAGCATTACAGATATAGTTGCAGCTTCCTATACTCAATTTTATTTTTCTAAAACTTATTGATATTGAAATGTCTACCTCTGGTCTACTTACTTTCCCTGCCGAATAATACTTTACCATATGGAAATACCACGATGTACAATTACATGCATAGTGCCATATACATTTGTTTACAGGTTTCTTGGGAAGAATCTCTCTTACTGTGTTCCCAGAAGAGGGATTGGTAAGTTGTAGGGGAGGCTTGTCTTCATTTTTAATATGAATTTCCAATTGTTTAAAGTAGTTGTAACAATTTGTATTCCCACAGGAAATGTGGGGAAACTTGTTTTGTGTTTGGCTTCACTTGATATTCCTAGGCTTTTACTTTTTGTTTGTCAATCTTATGAATGTAAAATGGTATGTTTTAATTTATATTGTGTGCAGACTTTATTATTCGGGACACATGTAACCTTTCTCATGCACCACTGTCATGGATTTGTTTTCAATTTAACTCATTTATTAAGCACGGAAAATTGTGAGGTTTCTCAAAGATGGCGATGAGAACTGCTGATGGATTTGCTGCATTAGATCCACCCTCTCCAGCTCTGGCGCTCTAGTGTCAGTATTTCTGCCTTCCATTTCTAGTGCTTCCTCTTTTCAGATTCTGGGAACATTCTGGCTGTAGAAATCAGTTGCAGTAATTGGAAGAACTTTTACTAAAGTGACTTACTTGTCTTCTTACCTAGTAATTATGCAGACTGTAAAATATATTTATGAAAAATTCAAGTTATATACAAAACCAGACACTACCAAAGCATATACAAGTTCATAATCCCTTTTATTTTTCTCTTCTTCCTCTTCCAATATATAACCACTTGTAGAGAGCCCCTACTATTTCCTTTGTATTTATGTTTATGTCCAAATGCAATAGATATTCTCTAACATATCTCCTTGGATCCATGAGAAGAAGGTGAATGTAATTTTTAAAAATGAATATGATATCTCTACATCAGCACAGTATTGCATTATACGGAAATAAGAGAAAGAATCTAACTCTTCCATGGACATTTAGGTTGCTTGTAGTTTTCTATTATTTTAAACAGTGTTGTGGAAAACGTTCTTGTAAATGTCTTTGAACATCGATGTGAAAATTGTCTCAGGAGATATTTGTAGAAATGCTATTTACATGGTCTTTTTTGCCTACTTTATTCATTTTTTTTAGAACATTTTATAGAACTTTAGGAATTGGTGACTTCTAAGTAGGTGTAAAACACAGTACCGGGCCAGGCATGGTGGCTCACACCTGTAATCCCAGCACTTCGGGAGGCCGAGGCGGGTGGATCACGAGGTCAAAGATCGAGACCATCCTGGTCAACATGGTGAAACCCCATCTCTACTAAAGATACAAAAAATTAGCTGGGCATGGTGGTGCGTTCCTGTAGTCCCAGCTACTTGGGAGGCTGAGGCACGAGAATTGCCTGAACCCAGAAGGCGGAGCTTGCAGTGAGCCGAGATCACGCCATTGCACTTCAGCCTGGGTGGCATGAGCAAAACTCCATCTCAAAAAACAAAACAAACAAAAAAAAAAAACACAGTACCTGGATTCTCTGAGCTTTATGTTCTGTTTGAAGCAGGGGAAGTGACAGTAACTACCTGTTAGGGTGATTTTGAGGATTAAATGAGATACTGTGTACAAAGTTTATAGCATGGGTTTTGGATCACAGCAGAGACTAGAAAGTTCAGTTTTGCCTCCTCTTAGTCGGTCCCGAACCCAAATATACTTTTAAATATTCTTTCAGCACAGATTTTAAAGTTTGATAGAAATAGAATTATATTGTGATCACTCCATATGTAAGGTTTCTTTTAGTCAAGAAAATGTTTTTGATATTCAGCCATGTTGTTGCACATGTCAATAGTTCTTTCCATTTTTATTCTCCTATCTCAGGTCTTAAAAAAGGAATACTGCAAAAAAAATGAAACAATATTTCCACTTGTATTCGGTTTTGGTCTACAGTTGACATTGTTCTCAAGTATCACTAACAGGTTCCCATGGAGAGAAAAATTTATTTTCTGTCCACAACATAACAGGAATTATAACAGATGCAGAAGGCCTACTAGCCCTGTGTGAAAATCATCATGTTGACTATATTTCTCAAAAGTTAAACTCAGGTGTAGGGGCAGCTGTCAGTCTGTTTCCTCACTATCAATCCCATCACTTTTATTTTTTCATTTGGGGAAAAATAATAATGACTGTAAGAACAATGAAAAAATAATAAAAGGACAGTAAAAAGGTTGAATGCACTGGCTGTGGCAGGGAGCAATCAGAAATGGTTTGTTATTTCCCTTCACTTTATCAAAGTTGCTACGTGGACTCATTCTTACCCACCTGTTGGGTAGAATCTTTGATATTTTCTATTTCACTGAGCAATTTAAGATATTAAGAAATTCTGTCTAGTTCAAAACCGGAGCAGAAAACCAAGCACCACACTTTCTCACTCATAATTGGGAGTCGAACAGTGAGAACACATGGACACAGGGAGGGAACAACACACATTGGGGCCAGTTGGGGGTCAGAGGAATGTGAGATGGGGAGACCATTAGGACAAATAGCTAGTGCATGTGAAGCTTAAAACCTAGATGAACGGTTGATAGGTGCAGCAAAGCACCATGGTACACATATACCTATATAATAAACCTACACATTCTGCACCTGTATCATGAAACTTAAGAAAAATCCTGTTTAGTTTAATTTCCAAACTCAAAAATCTCATTCAGCTGAAAACTTAACCCTTTTTTACATATTTAACACATAAAATAATCAACAATGAAAACAGGTAGAGGTTGAGCATCTCTGATCCATAAACCCCAAAATCCAAAATATTCCAAGATCTGAAATTCATCTACATCGATGGCTGAGATAGCGATATGTGTGCTTTCTGATGGTTCAATGTATACAAACTTTGATTCGTGCACAAAATTGCTAAAAATATGTAAAATTTTATTTGCGTTATGTGTATGAGGTGTACGTAAACATAGGTGAATTTTGTGTTTAGACTTCAGTTATATCTTTAAGAGATCTCTTTATGTATATGTAAATGTTCCAAAATATGAAAAAAGTTTAAAATCCAAAACTCTTCTAGTCCCAAGGAATTCAGATAAGGAATATTCAACCACTACATCTAATAAGTCATGGATACTTTAAAATGAAATTTTAAAAGTATTTAAAGAGTCCAAAAGACATCAGGAGAAAAGGGACAGGACAGAAAGTGGGGAAGGGGATGCAAACAAAAACAAACAAAATAATGAAACAAACCATTCAATTGTAAGCTTGAATCCAATTACATCATTCAACCACTAATAAATCTATATTTAATAACGTTAAATGTTATTGAATCATACCACATACTCCAATTAAAGTGCCAGAATTGATTTAATAAACCCACAAGACCCAGTGCTGTATATGAAATACACACTTTGAATAGAAAAAAAGAAGACAAATATACGTAGGTCTAAATAAGTACATTTGAATTTTTTTAAGACAGTGTCCTACTCTATCTCCTAGGCTGGAGTACAGTGGTGCAATCTCTGTGAGACTTATTCACTATCACAAGAACAGTATGGGGGAAACTGTCACCATGATTAAATTCTCTCCCACCAGGTCCCTCCCACAACACGTGGGAATTCTGGGAGCTACAATTCAAGAAGAGATTTGGGTGAGGACACAGCCAAACCATATCAGGGATTATAGTATTGTTTTTTATTTGATACAGTTTTGGGTTACACATATGTATACTTTTGTCAAAATTCGGTAAATACATACTTAAAATTTTTGCATTTCATCATTTGTAAACTTTACACCAAAAGGAACAAAAAAGGTACCAAATTCTAGTTAATGCACGTTGAGTTACTGATGTCTGCAATTTACTTTAAAATGTCTAAAAACTATAATGGATTACTGGATGGATAGAAAGATGGATCTATGGATGGACATGAGATAAAACAAGACTCCAAGTTGGTGAAGATACAGTTAAAGTGTTCACTGTAAAGTTTTTTCAACTTTGTTGTACGTTCATAAATGTTCATGATAAAATATCAACGAAAACAATTTTCATCCCTCCTCCTCTGTGACAGCCTCAGCCTGAGAAACCCACAGTGGGAAGGGAAAGGAGGGCAGTGTGTTTGTTTATGACCACCCACCCTCACTTCTTAGCAGTGCTTTCTGGCTCTTCTAGGGTTGGATAGGGGCAGGGAGAAAGAAGAGACAGAGGAACAGATAGGGCTTTATTGAATAGTTCAGCTGTATTATGGTGTCACATTTTAGGAGCAGTCATGCAGTTTTGGGCCCTTTCTCATGTGTTCCTGAGAAATTCTCCTGGTAGGGATCTCTGACAGCAGTTCACTACCTCAGGTAATACAGTTTCTAGGAAGCCACTAAGAGCCCTCCTACCACCTGCCTCTGGGGGTCCTGGGCAGCCTCTTCCTTACCCCTGGCAGGAAGCTTTTCAGGGCAGCGTCCTCCTTAAAATCAATGGTTTTCTCGATTATGGAATTCCTATTTGGCCCATATAAAACATGCAAACACCTTTGTTTGGCTTAACTTGAAGTACGGGCCACTCCCAGCTCCAGTCTTTATCGCTTCTATCTGCCCCATTATTTCAACTTGGCCACAGCCTTTTGCTTTTGGATTGTATTCAGATGGGATAGCAGTTCCCGTGTTCTCCAGCCTTCAGGGACGTGAGCTAATCTGCTTGAATGGTTAATTAGAAGTTCCTGTTCAGGCAGCTCATTAGCTTTAAAATGAAGCAGCAGCATTTTCCCATCCATGAGAATTGGGTGAGGAGGGAGTTCATACAACACACAACCCTTTCAAAAGTCTTCAGTGTAATTAAAAAAAATGCCCAGCGTGGTGGCTCACATCTGTAATCCCAGTACTTTGGGCAGCTCAGGTAGGCAGATCATAAGGTCAGGATTTTGAGACTACCCTGGGAAACATGGGGAGACCCTGTCTCTACTAAAAATTCAAAAATTAGCTGAGTGTAGTGGTGGGCCCCTGTAATTCCAGCTACTCAGGAGGCTTAGGCAGGAAAATCACTTCAACCTGAGAGGCAGAAGTTGTAGTGAGCCGAGATCATGCCACTGCACTCCAGCCTCGGGAACAGAGCAAGACTCTGTCTTAAAAAAGAGAATTTTTAGTCCTGTCCTATAAAGGTAAGAGGTAGATAATAACCTATTCTGGCAAAACTGGTTCTTGCCCACACCATTTGAAAAGTCTAGAACCTGATTGTAAATGAAAGGATTCTTGACAACTACTGTTTGGCGCTTGATCTTTGACTCCAATACCAAACTTGGAGAAGACAGCATGTTTCCACTGTTCTGAAAACAGTAGCTAATCTGTGCTTCCTTTGCTGTCTCGAGTATAGTAAAACATTTATGAGGTACAGAGGCTTGCAGAAAAGTATTTTAGAAGTGGAGTCAGAACTCCACTGTGGAAAGGGGGCTGAGAGAATCATGAATCCGATTCCTTCTCTTGCCAGAGGAGACTCAGATTTGTGATGTGGTTTCTCTGGGTAAACATGAGTAAGTAACAGAAGAGATCAGTAAAACTCTGGTCCACTGCTTAGAAATTAGTGTTTTATGACCTCCCCTCTGCCAGTAAAATAAGCATAAAGACAGCGCTTTTCCTCCCACTATTTTTAAAACTCAGATGAGCAGGTGTTCTATTGCTCCACGTGGTGCGCTTTTGAACTGAGAGGGACTGAGCACGGAGAAGCCCGAGTAGCACTGCCCCCACCCCGTGCCACCTGAAACTCATCATGCTGCTTTCTTTGGAGCGGCTGCCAATTTAAAAGAAGACTTAAGGGGTTTCATTTGGCTCTGTGATTCTGCTGGAAGGAGGCCTGAGTAAGGTTGAGCTGAGGTTGCAGAGGAAAGGAGCCGTTTGTCCCACAACCTGAACAAAACAGAACTATGATGAAGCAGCATTGTCCTTCTGAGGTAATACCCAAGGTACATTGCCTCATGTCAAGAAAATCAAGGACGTGAATACACATGGAGTGAGGTTAAGAATGGAGGTTTTACAGGCAAAAGAAGAAAAGAGAACATCTCTCTCTTCTGCAGAGAGAGAGGGGGCTTCTGAGTGTGTTTTATGGTTTTCTGGTGAACTGCACAAGGTTTTATAGACTTGTTGAGGAGGTGGTGTTTGATTTACATAGGGTCCAAATATGGGTTGGACCAGGTGAGAGCTTTACATAGCTCGTGAAGAAGCTGGCTATCCACCCGAATCATCTTATGCATATAGGTTTTCTACTTGGCCAGTGCATGTTGTCTGTCCCTTACTGCACTTGTGGTTGATAAAGAAAAAGGAAGATGAAGCCGTCAGGTTGAGCATGCCTGGCACCCAAGTAGCCTCCTATTGTTACAGCTGCTGGCATTCGCCTGTGCAAGCTTCCAGCTTGCTTGTCTATATCTGCAGCTCGATTTTACAGGCCACTCTTTGTTAGAAATGGTTTTGGGGCTGCTTTTTATTCAAAGGGAAACCTTACCAAAGAATTCCTTACTTTCAATCTCTGACGAAATAATTTCTTTAGAACTCCTGTATCAATGGGACTTCTGGATTACAGTTGAAGTAGTTTTGGCTGATCATCAACTCTGCCTTCACTTAATAGTGAATGCTTTTATTTTCTATGTTTCAAGGAGGGACTCTTTGCTTCTTGCCCTTCTTCAGAATAGCAGTGTGGAAATTGCATTTAAGAACACCTGTTGGGCACAGTGGCTCACACCTGTAATCCTAGAAATTTAGGAGGCTAATATGGGAAAATTGCTTCAGGCCAGGAATTTGAGAGCAGTCTGGGCAACATAGCGGTACCCCATCTCTCAAAAAAAAATTACTGGGTGTGGGGATGCATACCTGCTGCCCTGTTGGCCCAGCTTCTGTCAGGAGGCCATGGCAGAAAGGTCACTTGAGCTCAGGAGTTTGGGGCTGCAGTGAGCTATGGTCATGCCACTGTACTCCAGCCTGGGTGACTCCATCTCTTGAAAAACACAACAAAAACCAACAAAAGCCCACTTTCTATCTGGAATGGGAACCGGTAGAGCCTTATGACAGTGAGTGACTCAGAGGCAGAGCAAACGTTTGGCCACAGTTTTAATGGTGCAATTTGAACCCTGTGTTTGTCCTACTGACCAAGACTGTGGCTGTCTTAGGGTCCTCCATATGGTCTGGCCTTGGAGGAGAAGAAACTGTTCTTGTTCAACACTTTCTGTTTGTGGAGCCCAAGGTAAGAACTTTATGTTTGTTTCACAGATGAGAGGGTGCTACATAGCTTGCTTAGAATCACACAAGTCAGAGGTAGGAGGGCCACGTTCTTTAACCAGTTTGTGAGTAGATGTCTTCCCAAGAACGTACAGCTGATGGCATAATGCTGACCTTAAGCCTAGGTTAATCCAATTGATGTTTAATGAAAAGCAATAGATTTCCTCCTGTAGCCCAAGAAAGAGCCACTTGACTACAGCTAATCGGTGAGAGAAGTACCTCTATCAAAGGAATAGGTGATCAGAATTCATGGGCAGCAATGGGACATAGGAATGTGGAAATGAGAGGTGTGGGCTCCAGGGATGCTGGAGAAAACTCCTCCTCCAGTATTCCCTAACTCTCGAATGCTGCTGTCTTTTAAATACAAATACAAACCCACTCTGTTGTTTTGCACTGCCCCGTGCCCTGAATCTCTTGTTTGTGGACTGTATCCTCCAGTAACTTATTCAAGCAAGGATACACTGAAGCAAATTGTTCTGAAATATGACTTTATTTCTTCTTACACTTACATGACTGGTGGGGCATAGAATTTTTGATTGAAAATAATTTCCCATTCAAGTTTTAAAGATACTACTCCATTATTTCCCAGCTTCTGGTAGTGCTGTTGAGAAGCCTGAAATCATTCTGATTTCTGATTCTTTGTAAATACTGTTTTTTAAAAAACTTTTCTGAAAACTTAGGAGAGCTGTTTTCCTTTGTCATATATTGCAGATTTTCAAGACAATGTTTCTTGGTGTGAGTTTGTGTTCATGTGTTTAAACCTAGGAGGTTATGTTATTCAACTTGAGAAGTTGCCTTTTTTTTTTAACTTTTATTTAAGTTCAAAGGTTCAAGCACAGATTTGTTATTTAGGTAATGTCTGTCATGAGGTTTATTATACAGATCATTTCATTACTCCAGTATTAAGCCTAGTCCCATTTAGTTGTTTTTTCTGATCTTCTTCCTTCTCTCATTCTCCACTCTCTGAAAGGCTCTAGTGTGTGTTGCTCTTCCGCCTGTTGTATGTTCCTGTGTTCTCATCATTTAGCCCCCACTTGCAAGTGAAAATATCTGGTATTTGGATTTTGTGTTCCTGCATTAGTTTGCTAAGAATAATAGTCTTCAGCTTCATCTATGTCCCTGAAGAGAACACAATCGCATTCTTTTGTGGCTGCCTAGTGTTTTTTGTTGTATATGTACCACATTTTCTTTATCCAGTCTACCATTGATGGGCATTTAGCTTGATTCCATATTTTTGCTATTGTGAACAGTGCTGCCATGGACATATGCGTGCACATGTCTCTATAACAGAAGGATTTATATTCCCTTGGGTACATACCTAGTAACCCATTACTAGGTTTGCTGAATCAAATGGTATTTCACTCTTTAGGTCTTTGAGGAATCATGACACTTTTTCACAATGGCAGAACTAATTTGCATTCCCGAATACAGTGTGTAAGTGTTGTTTTTCTCTCTAACCTTGCCAGTATGTGTTTTTGTTTTTTTTTTTGCTTTAATAATTGCCATTATGACGGGTGTGAGATTGTATCTTCTTATAATTTTCATTTGCATTTCTCTAATAATCAGTGACGTTGAGCTTTTTTAATATGATTGCTTGTTGCATATATGTCTTGTTGTAAAAGTGTCTGTTTATGTTCTTTGCCCACCTTTTTATGGGTTGTTTGTTTTCCTCTTGTAAATTAAATTTCCCTACCGATGTTTGATATTAGATTTTTGTGGAATGCATAGTTTACAAACATTTTCTCACATTCTGTAGGTTTTCAGTTTTCTCTGTTGATAGTTTATTTTGCTGTGTGAAAGTTTCTCATTTTGATTTGACCCGTTTTCAATTTTGCTTTTGTTACCTTTTCTTTTGGCATGTTCATGATGAAATCTTTGCCTGTGCTTATGTTTTGAATGGCATTGTCTCGTGTCTTGCAGAGCTTTTATAGTTTTTGGTTTTACATATCAGTGTTTGATCTATCTTGAGCAAATTTTTGTATGTAATGTAAAGAAGGGGTCTAGTTTCAGTCTTTTGCATATGGCTATCCAGTTATCCTGGCATCGTTTATTGAATAGGGAGAATCTTTTCCCCCTTGCTTGTTTTTGTTAAGTTTGCCAAAGATCACATAGTTGTAGAAGCTTGGTTTTGTTTCTGGATTCTCTATTCTGTTCCATTAGTCTATGTGTTTGTTTTTGTACCAGTACTATGCCGTTGTTTCCTGTAGCCCTGTAATGCAGTTTGAAGTCTGGTAGCATGTCGCTTCCAGCTTTTCTCTTCTTGCTTAGGATTGCCTTGGCTGTTTTTGGTTCCACATAAATTTTTCAAAAGCTGGTTTTCTGAAAAAAATAATAAAACTCAACCTACTTCTTAACATTTTTCAAGAACCCAAATGAAATCATGACTGCTCTTGGAGATGGCACTCTGTATGTTTCAATTTACTACCCAGTAACTGGTCTATTAAAATCATACTGGTTAAAAAATAATAAACTTGAAGCTAGACCAATGAAGGAGAAAGGGAAGAGATTCAAATAACCACCATCAAAAACAATAAGGGCAATATTACCACTGACCCCACAGAAGTACAAACCACCCTCAGAGAATATTATGTACAACTGTAGGCACATTTTTTCCTTTAATTTTGAGATGAAGTTTTGTGCTTGTTGCTCAGGCTGGAGGGCAATGGTGAGATCTCGGCTTAGTGCAACCTCTGCCTCCTGAGTTCAAGCTATTCTCCTGCCTCAGCTTCCTGAGTAGCTGGGATGACATGCATGTGCCACCATGTCTGGTTAATTGTGTATTTTTAGTAGACATGGGGTTTCTCCATGTTGGTCCAGCTGGTCTTGAACTCCCAATCTCAGGTGATCAACCCACCTTGACCTCCCAAAGTTCTGGGATTGCAGATGTGAACCACTGAACCTGAAAAAATTGAGAAATCTAGAAGAAACTGATAAATTCCTGGTCACAACCACCCTCCCTGAGATGCAAGTTTGGTTTAACATATGCAAATTGATAAATGTCATCGTCACATAAACAGAACTAAAGAAAAAAAATTACCCACATGATGATCTCAATGGATGCAAAAACAGCTTTTGATAAAATTCAACTTTCATGTGTGTTAAAAACTCTCAATAAACCAGGTATTAAAGGAACATACCTCAAAATAATAAGAGCCACATATGACAAAACCACAGCCAGCATCATACTGAATGGACAAAAGCTGAAGGCATTCCCCTTAAAAATTGGCACAAGATAAAGATGCCCTCTCTCCCCACTCCCATTCAGCATAGCTTTGAGGGTGTTCTTTGCTCTTGGATTTCTAATTCTTTTAGTTGTGATGTTGGGTAGTTAACTTGAGATCTCAATTTTGTTTTTGAGATGGAGTGTTGTTCTCTCAACCAGGCTGGAGTGCAGTGGTGTGATATGGGCTCACTGCAACATTTATCTCCTGGGTTCAAGCAGTTCTCCTGCCTCAGCCTCCTGAGTACCTGGGATTACAGGTATGTGCCACAACACCAGCTAATTTTTGTATTTTTAGTAGAATGGGGTTTCACCATGTTGGTCAGGCTGGTCTCAAACTCCTGACCTTGTAATCTGCCCGCCTTGGCCTCCAAAAGTGCTGAGATTACAAGAGTGAGTCACCGCAGCTGTCCCGAGTTCTCACTTCTCGATGTGAGCATTTAGTACTATAAATTTCTCTCAACACTACTTGACTAGCTGCATCCCAGAAACTCTGGTAAGTTGTACCTTTGTTCTCATTACTTTCAAAGAACTTCTTAAACTTCTTGATTTCTGCCTTAATGTCATGATTTACCCAGGAGTCATTCAGGAGCAAGTTACTCAGTTTCCATGTAAGTGTATGGTTTTGAATGAATTTCTTAGTCCTGATTTCAAATGTGATTGCATTTGCTTTGTGACCTAAGGTATCTTCTATACTAATGAATGATCTATGTGTTGAGTTGAAAAAATGTGTATTCTGCAGTCATTGAATGAAATGTTCCTTGAATATCGGTTCCATTTGGTCTGTAGTAAAGATTAAATTTCATGTTGATTGGTTGGTTTTCTGTCTGGAAGATCTGTCCAGTGCTGAAAGTTGGGTGTTGTAGTCTCCAGCAGTTACTGTGTTAGGGTTTATCTCTCTCTTTCTTATTTGCTGCGTGTGTCTGTTCTTTTTTCTCTCTCTCTGTCTGTCTCTATTTCTATCTTTGGAATTCTGATCATTTTAGTGTTGAACCTGTTCAAATTTTCTTCCGGATTTCAACTTTTTTCTTATTGCTATTTCTGGAAGACATAAGGTTCATCTACTCAACTTTGTTGTCTTACTATTCTAACAAGAATTTTTCACAAGTTCTGCTGTCATATTTTTAATTTCTAAGCGTTTACTTTTTCTTTAAATTTGGTTCTTGTTTCATGAAAATGGTAACACTTTTATCTCTTCTTGAACATTCATATGGGTTTCAGAAGGTCTTATCTCCTAGCACAGTCCTCATTCAGGCTGCATTTATGTGTCTTCTTGCTCTGGTCTCGGCCATTCATGTTAGAAGCTTTGCTGAGATGCCTGGTGACCCTTAGCTGTCTGTGTCTGTTAGAAAAAAATGGAGCACTGAAAAGCTAAAAGCTGATGGAAGTTCTGTGATTGTAACATTTTGTGGGCGGTGGTCTTGCTGGGTCAGACCTTTTCTTCTTGAGCAAGAGAGATTCTCTCTAGAGAAAAATCATCTTAACTTCTGACCAAGTGTATCTGCCACCCTCATTGGAACTCAGTGGTAGGAAAACCTGGAGGATCTCAGTGTTCATTGTGTGCATTTAAGCACTTGTGTCTAGAGAGCTCCTGCCTAGATACACCAAATTTTACCCTATAGAGAGGAAACCTCCACCCTGCCACCACCGTGGGATGCAGTCACCGATTCTAGGGAGAGGATCTGGGATCTACTTACTACTGAAACATAAATTCCCTAGGTAAATTTAGCTGCCAACTCTTGAACCCTTGGGGATCCTGGTTGCCTTCCTGCCACTGGCTTGGGATTTACCATCTCTGGGTCTACTGTCAGGTGTCACTGACAGATTCTGCTTGCCAGTTTTCTATATGCTGAAGGGATTGTCTTTATTTTCTTTTTATCTTTGTTGGTTTATTTATTTTTAATCATCCCATGTTAATGTGGTTTAATGATGGAGTGAAGGCATATGCAGGTATTCAACCAAACATCTTAGCTGAAGTCTGTGTATTTCTCTTGTAGTAAAATCTTGGTCATTCTATGTTTCAGTTAATCAAATTTTTATATATGCATTCTGATTTGGGGATGATGTGAGGGAAGAGAGAGAGAAAGAAAGAGAGACTCAGACGGACAGAGACAGGGTGAGAGAGAGAGGCTACTGTGACAAATCTGTGGGTCTGTGTATTTGGAAGTCAATAGGAATTTAGCCCTGTTTTCTGTCTAAAAAGCAGGAGTGTCCAGACAATGGATCTGGAACTAGGCTAAGAATCTTTGAGGCAATGGCGCAGATCCAGTTGTGTTCAATTTTTAGTCCTTAGGCTGAAAGGGAAAATAACTTAAAACACATTTTAAAAAATTTCTGGCTGGGCGCGGTGGCTCAAGCCTGTAATCCCAGCACTTTGGGAGGCCGAGGTGGGTGGATCACAAGATCAAGAGATCGAGACCATCCTGGTCAACATTGTGAAACCCTGTCTCTGCTAAAAATACAAAAAATTAGCTGGGCATGGTGGTGCGTGCCTGTAATCCCAGCTACTCGGGAGGCTGAGGAAGGAGAATTGCCTGAACCCAAAAGGCGGAGGCTGCGGTGAGCTGAGATTGTGCCATTGCACTTCAGCTTGGGCAACAAGAGCGAACCTTCATTTCTAAAAAAAAAAAAAAATTTCTGAAAGTGGTGTTTTCTGATTTGCCCTCAGATAATTAGATATAGAAGGTAGCCATACATTTTTGGCTAACTCAGCATTTGTTGCTCCATTCAGCGAATTCATCTTTATATTCATGTTGTTTCTCTCCAGCTCAATATCCAAAATTTAAAAGTGAGGAATGCAGAATAGTTGAACTAAAAGAAACAGATCAACCACAACCTGCTTCTTCTTCCTCTCACCCAAAGAAAACCATTGTTAACATTTTGCTATATTCTCTTTATGTACTTTTCTCAGGTACTTTTATTCGAATATATTTTTGATCATAAAATTGTCTTAGACAATAAGTTGTCAGAGAAGAACACCCACTCTTTTTACACTCCAGGCTTCCAGCTTGAAGGTGACTGACTTGGGAATCCTGTATTTTAACAAGATATGATGTTGATATGGAATCTTTTATTGGACTGTTCTGAGGTGTTCTCTTTTTAGCATACTCTCCTTCATCCCCTTCTTCCCTGCTATACACACACATACACATTCACACATACACGCATTCTTTCTTTCTCTCTCACATGCACATTCTCATACGCAAATACAAGCATGCTCATACACATGTGCACACACACAGGCACGTGCATGCACACACTCACACTCATGTGAACCAACATGCACATACACACTCTCCTTCATCTCTTTCCTCCCTGCTACACACACATACTCTAGCACTCATATGCACATGTGCACACACACATATGTACAACATGCAATGTGTCAGAAGGCCATGTAGAACATGATTGTTACTCTCCAAAAGGAAGGACACCCACACTTTTGCAATGGAAAAAAACAGCTCTGTTTTTGTAAAAAAAAAAAAAAAAAAAAAAAAAAAAAAGAATTTTCTATTAGGCCTAGAAAGAAACTTAAAAAGTGTTTCTTCTTTTATCTCATCGGAACTTGTGTATGTGCGCACACCCGTGTGACAGAAAGAGCCAGGGAGAGAGGGAGGGAGAGGAGGTGAAGGCAAGAAGAGAGAGAGCGATTAAAAAGCAAGTGCACTGTGGCAAGCTCGTCTGGACTAAGTGAGAAGCAGGCGGTTGTGGTGATGAGATAGGAGCTTGGAATGCTTCCTGGTACCAAGACTGTCATAAGTGGAATTGGGGTCTGAAAAAGTGACAGCAGAATTCAGCGTTCCTTTGACAGCCACTCAGAAAATAGAATGTGAGGAAGCAGGAGGAAGGGAAGGTGTGGGGCCAGCCATGAGAATGCACCCCGCTGCTCCACGGATGCCTAGAAATGCTGGTCACTTATAGGGCACAGGTGAGGGGAAGTCTGGACTGGTGGAAGTAGTGCTGCCAAGCCATGTAGCCTGCTCTCTCAAGGGTGAATGTTCTTGCATAAGTAGTGGGGAAGATTATTCCCTAGTTTATATAGGCCCCATTTGTCCTAGACACAGATTTTAATGTTCTCAGGTGATCGCTTGCTTGATTGTCTGTGTAAAAGATCAGCAATCCTTTTTTTTTTCTGGAAAGGTCTAGGCAGTAAATATTTTAGGCTTGGCAGCCCATATGGTCTCTGTCACAGCTACTCATCTCTGTGGTTGTGGTGTGAAAGCAGCCATAGAAATGGGTAATAAAGGAGTGGGGCTGAGTTCCGAAGTACTTTTATGAGAACTGAAAATTGCATTTTATATAATTGTTGACATGTCACAAGATATTGTTACTTTTTTGAATTCTTTCACATTCGTGGCTCATGAGCTGTCTGACAAGAGACGACAGGCAGGAATTGGTGGATGGGCCATGGTTGCCCAAACCCTGTGTCCAAATCATGGCATTGTACAAGCAGGAGGGATCTCTGACCCTCTCTTTTTTTCCTCTTTCCTTTTTTTCAGTTTCTCATTGTGCTGATTTGGAAACCAGAAATAGAAAGCTCTGGGAAGTGAACTCTTTCTGACTTAACCTGTTAGTGGCAGTGTTAGGATAAAATTTCAGGTCTCAAGGAGCACTTGTTAGAGCCCAGATCAGACTGAATGCTGCTTTTGTGATTGCAGAAGGCATACCATCCTCTGGTACACTAGATCCTTAGCGTCACCCTGAATCTGAAACTTAGTTCTTCATAATGTCTTTTGTTCTATGATTCCTCAGTGCATCATTTGCTAATTTGCGCCAGTTATTCTGTTTAACACAACTGAGATATAGACATAAGCAAAGTTCCTACCCTTTAGGAACTCACTTCTTCAGGGCCTGGTTTTGATCATCCAGACAAAGCTACTTAAATGTAGTTTTATCCTTAAAAGCAAATTCTGCTGCACTTATGTAAGTTACAATAATAATTAGAATTTAGGAAAAATCCATTCTTAAAACAAGAAGGCAAAGAGAATAAAAAATAAACATCCAAGTCACCCTCTGACTGTGCGTTGGTTTTAAAACAACAAGACTATTATTTGAAGTGAACACAAGGAAAATTTTTCTACCAAGCGAGTACAATTTCTAACAGGTGATACATCGACTCCTCTAATTCCAGACATTTCCAAAAGTGCCCTTACTACCTACATTACTTCCTTCTGTAAAGCTCTACTGATTAAGACTTTATCTTTTATGGTTGGATTTTTGCTTTTGGAATTACAACCTGCTTTTCAAGTCACATTTTGTAAATTAGTTGAGGTATCTTGCTGAGTGATAAAGTCTGAGTCAAAAACTTCCTGAAAAGTGCCTCGTGAACTCGTGAGGCATCATGGCAAAGATCCCAATTGTTGGACTGAGGCAGAGAGGTAGAAAGAAGAACACAGACTTTAAGGTCTGACAGATGTAAGTATAGGTCCCACCTCCACCACGTATTAGATGTGTAATGTTAAATGAGCTACTATAACTCTTTGAGCCTCAGCTTTCCTCTCTGTAAAAAGAAGATGTTAAACCTTCCCTTGCACTATTGTTGTAGGGATTAGAGATGATGTCAATAAAAATGTTTCCAGCATGCTCGGTATTCAACGTACCTTGGATAGACTTATTTGGCCAGTTCACTGCAAAGGGTAATATACACGAGTAAGATTTTTTCTTTTCTTCAAAATAGACTTTTTGGGATTAAACTCTAAAAAAGTGTTAAATAAATGAATCAAGATCTTTTTCATTTCTGTTGTTGAAGTATTTGCCTTCTTACGTTTGGTAATGTTAGGATTTTCCACAGAAGAAGTTGACACTTTCCTTCTTAATCATACTGGCAATACCATGTTTCAACACTAGTGACTATTTTCTTTTCGAAAAGTGTCATTTGTCTAGCTTCCCTTGAAAGATCAGCTAAGTGTCACATTATCCCTGCTTCTGCTAATCTTTCAAAATGCTCACCACCATAGTCATAACATTTTCTTCATGCTCAAGTTGATTTTAAAAATGTTCTAAAGACAGTGTTGCTGAATTTTTATTTGTTTAATAAAAATTAGGCTTTTAAATATAAAAATATAGATTTATTATAAAGCCTCTAGAAAGCAAAGAAAAATAGATTTGAAAAATACCTTGTTTAATCACATAAAGCTAGGCAGAGTTAAATCATTGTTTCCATTTTGGTACATTTTATTTTAATCTTTTCACTATTTTAATGTCCTTTTTTATATCCATAATGGTGATAACATGATGTATATATGATCATGTATATATTATATAAATATATAAAATACATAAATATATCTTTTAAAAATGGTATCTGTAGGCCGGGCGCGGTGGCTCAATCCTGTAATCCCAGCACTTTGGGAGGCCGAGGCGGGTGGATCACGAGGTCAAGAGATCGAGACCATCCTGGTCAACATGGTGAAACCCCGTCTCTACTAAAAATACAAAAAATTAGCTGGGCTTGGTGGCGCGTGCCCGTAATCCCAGCTACTCAGGAGGCTGAGGCAGGAGAATTGCCTGAACCCAGGAGGTGGAGGTTGCGGTGAGCCAGGATCGCGCCATTGCACTCCAGCCTGGGAAACAAGAGCGAAACTCCGTCTCAAAAAAAAAAATAAAATAAAATAAATAAATAATAAAAATGGTATCTGTTTATTTATTATATATAAATATATATCTAATGACTATATATCTACATATCTACTTAAATATATATCTAATGACTATATATCTACATATCTACTTCTATATTTATATATCTCCATGATAGAAGTTGGAAAATACTGAAAACTGTAGAGGAGTTCGGAGAAACAACCTATAATCTCATTATACAGAAATAATTTTCTTCCCTTTTGCTTCTCCACATTTTGGCTTAGATCAAATTTAGAAATGATTTTCTTAACGTTTTTGGTATTGTGTTTTTAGTGTATCAAGATGTTGCTGCATATTCTGATTTTTATGTATAGTTGTGACAGGAACACCCACAAAAATAATTGTTCTAGAAAAGAATTTGTTAACAAATATTTTCTTCCAGGAAGTGGTGTATTAGCGTTTTAAAAGAAACATTTCTGGACGTCAAGGTAGACATTGGGCTTATATCAACAGCTCAATCTTTTATAAAATACGCTTTATTTTTAGAGCAGTGTAAAGTGAATAGTGAAGCATAGTGGAAAGTACAGAGAGTTCCTACATTCCCACCTCCCCAAATGCACAGCCTCCTCCACTATCAGCCTTCCTCACTAGAGAGGTACATTTGTTACAATGGATGAACCAACATTGACTTATCACTGTCACCCATAGTTTATAATTGACATTAGGGACCATTCTTGCTGTCGTATATTCAGTGAGTTTTGACAAGGGTGTAATGGCATGTGTCTACCATTATAGTAACACACAGAGTAGTTTCATTGCCCTAAACATCCTCTATGCTCTGCCCATTTATCCTTCCCCACTCTTCAACCCCCAGCAATCACTGAACGTTTTGATGTTTCTATAGTTTTGCCTTTTCCAGAATGTCATATAGTTGGATTCATATAGTAAGTGGTCATTTGAGATTGGTTTCTTTCACTTAGTAGTATGTATTTGAGTTTCCTCTATGTCTTTTAATGGCTTCATAGCTCACGTGCTTTTTTTCTGCAACAAAAGCCACATTCAAAGATTATTGCTTTCATTGCTGAATAATATTCCACTGTGTCGATGTAGAGGTTTGTTTATCCAGGCACTTACGAGTCTATAGTAAGCAGTGTGGAGCCTGGGGAAGCCATAAATGGCCTGGTTGTGGCGAAGGCCTGGAGCCTATGTCGATAGGAGCCATGGAGGTTGGAGGCATTAGATCTTAGAGCCATAGGGGAAGGCCTGGAGCTTGGGTTGACAGGGTCTGTCCCATAGCCTGTGGCTATAGAAACCTGCCTGGTGTTGAGTTCACTGAATTGTGCCTGGCATTGGAGTTGATGTTGAAGTCAGGTGTTACATTTGCTCTCCTCTCTGCACATACATGGTATCCCTTTCCATGCTGCACTACCCAGGTTTAGGGGCGGGGTAATGCAGATAATATAAAACTCTCTTTTATACTCTATTTTATGCGGTTTTTCTTACTTTTCTACTCCACAAACGTGCTATAACCTCTCACCTGGATTCCTTGTCTCTTTTGAAGACACTTTGATGCACGGATGGCTGTTCAAATTGATGTTTCTGTGAAGGAATAAGTGCTGAAAAGTTCTGTTTTGCCATTTTGTCCATGGCATTCTTCTCTGTTAACTGAAAAAATATTTTTACTGAATAACATATTGTTAACAATTGTCAGACCCTTGGTTTAGCTCTGGAAGTTTCTCCTTTAGAGCAAGTTCCTTTCATAGTTCTCTATAGAAAGACTATAGTTGTAAAATGTTGGTAGAGATGATATTTTGTGTGTAGAATTAAGGACCGATTACACATAAATGTTTAGCGGACAGTAAACATTTGTGAGTAATCTGTTCTTATACACAAAAAGAAGGTCTATAGCTTTAGGAAAGGGAAAATTATCAAGGTTATTCAGACAATATAAAATGAGTTGAGAAAATTGAAGGGAATGTTTATACTTGAATGAGACCTCATGGAGAAAGACAAAATGAGGAAGCCATGGGAGAATATTTGCATTCTCGGAACCACAAAAGTGAGGAAAGCCAAGAGCACAGCTGGAGTTGCACCAGATCAAGTAGACATTCCATCAGAGCCTGAACTGAGAATGCACCATTCCTAGTCACCTTGATAACAGCCCCATTTTCTGTTAATAATACTCTATGAGAAAAATCTTGCAAAAATAGTCAGAAAAGGCAGAGTCACATGCAGTTCAGTGTGTTCCACCTTGGCAGACGGTCTTAGGAGGAGTTTTGGAAGGATCGTGCTGCAGGCAATGGATGAGATAATGATGAGAAATTTTCCAGCTCTGTATAAAAAGGCAAGCGAAATATATGCTTGTGAATTTTTGGCTGCTTTTTTATGCTGTATTTTCAGATCAATTTTATCCCAGTTAATGTGAATATAAACTCTGATGGTTATGGCTATCTCTCGTGGGGTGTCTATTATTTTGTCAGAAATTGTATCAGGAACTTTATATCAATCACTAAATTACACATTTCCAAGCTGCGTATGAATTAGGTATTACTATGATCATTTTACAGATGAAGAAGATGAGACTCAGAGCAATACATAAGTTGCCCAAGGTCAGAGAGCAAGTAAGTACCAAAAAGAAAAGCCAGATAAATCTAATTCCCATATCCTTGCTCTTTCAATGATGTTTCAGAGTTGATTACAAAAAGAATTGTTCTGTGTGCTCAGGATAATTTACTACCTACTAAATTTAACCATAGGACAGTCTTATAAACAGGGTAGAGTATGCAGTTAAGATAAAATTTGAGAGGAAAAAATTAAATTAAAATAGTACATAACCAATGATCAGAATATTCTCTCAGTATTTTAGAAATTTATGTAAGAATAAACTAGATACTGATAAAAAAGTCACATTCTTTCTGCACAAATCTTGTAAGTAGCTACTGTTAAAGAGAGGATACTGTTTACCTAGAAGAAAGTGGGGTTGTCAATCACTATGTAACCATTCGTGGGGTGAATGTCTTTTTTATTTTAGGCCTCTGGCTGATGGATCCAAGAGGTAGATGCGTGATGTCAAAATATTCTCTTTTATAGGTAATTACAATTTACAATGGAAGATACAGAGGCCACAAGGTAGTAGAGTTGAGTTATATTAACAGAAAACCTTGTTAGAGAAAAGAACCACCTCTCACTATCATGTTCAATGTCAAAGATTAATAGAAGGTACAGCAAAATGGACACACATGCGAGTATACCCACATTGATATTGGAAGTAACTTTTTTCTTATATACTATAAATCATATCCCAGAATATACTCATAATGTGTACACTTATTGGGATATTACAATCAAAGTACAAAATATGTACCATATGTACATTGACTGTGATGTACATATGTGTACACAATACAGATGTACAAAAAATGTACATGTACAATATGTACATTTATATGTACATAATGTGTACACAGTAGGTATGTACATAATGTGTACAATATGTAAATATATTGTAATATTACAATGATTTCATATAATCACAACAGCATATATAATCACAATACACATATACATAATATCAATATAAATGTACATATTGCACACATTATATACATTTACATTTATTGTGATATTATATGTACACATGTACATCATGCACACGTGCAGATTTGCGGTATATACACGTGTACATAAGTGTGCACAGTATGTACATATGTACACTACACATATGTTCATATAATGTAGATATGTACCTTCTGTACAGGAGTACACAGTATATACAATATATACACGTATATACTAGGTACACATATAGGTGTATACCCACTTTGGTAACCGGAGAGATTTCTATCTAATATACTAAATATAAAATCCCAGAATGTAGTCATAGTGTGTACATTTATTGTCGTATTGTGATAAATGTATTAAATAAGCACAATCTGTACATGTACTCTGCTGTACATAGGTGTACACAATGCACATGTACAAAAATGTACATAATCTGTAAAATATGTACCTATATATTTCTATAATGTGTACACAATGCATAGGTACATAATGTGTACACTATGCACATTCCTTAAAATATCAGTGATAAAATATATATAATCACAGTAAGATATATAATCACACTAATACATATATGTCGTGTAATATCACCAAAAAGTACGTATGGTACACATTAGGTATGTATTAGGTACATATGTATAGTGCACATATTATGAAAATATATATGTATCATGATAACGCCGTATGTACACGTATACAAATATGTGCCTACTATTTAAACAATGTACACATGCAGAAATAGGTGCAAACTACATACCTATGCACAGCAGGCTATTACTACAGTTCTGCTCGTAGCAGCCTCAATGCCCACCCTGGCTGCTTAAAGACCCCCTGGCTAGGGGGCTGTACCCACAGCCCCCGCCAGAGGGCCCATAACAGCTACCAGGCCCACGCTGGCTGCTTAGGGATCCCCTGCCTAGGGCGCTGTGCCCACAGCTGCTGGGGCCCGGCTATTTTGAAAATGTGGTGTAATATGATACTGGCAACCATATCACACAGAAATGATAATGTTATTGTGGTTCTTTACATATTAGGCAATAGTTCGAGTTACACATTTGGCATATTGACAAAAATGTCATCCTCACCCCATTGACATTAGAATTGAAAGCATAGGAGGGTTTCACCCCTTGCAATGTTTAATTCAATACAATTGTTTTCTTGTTTACATTAGTGACCATATCAGAGCACGGTGTACATCTCTTGCAGTATTCAGAATATTTCTGTACGGGCAGCAACATTTTTCTCTCCTTATCTGGATATTAGGAAGAATATCACAGGACCGGCTTACAGCACCAGTCACATCGTGAGCAATGTCATCTGTAATCCCCTAGTTATTAAGAACAATGTAACGGGGGTCTTGTGTGCTTTTGGAGATATTTGGAGTAATATCCTTTTAGTTTCTGGATATTAGAAACAATACTACAGTGGTGGTGTACACTTCCTGCGATATTAAGAGTATACTCATCCTCTGTCCCTGGGATATTAGGAACTACATCGCAGAAGCGTTGCACTTTGCCTATAATATTGGAACAATCACAGAGTGTACACCTTCTTTCATTGTGAGAGAAATACATACTTAGGATATGATGGATAATATCACAAAATGGACACACATGGGTATATACCCACTGTGATATTGGAAGTCATTTTTATCTAATATACTAAATGTCATAACCCAGAAAAAACTCATAATGTGTACACTTATTGGGATATTACACTCAATGTACAGAATATTTAACATATGTACATTGACTGTGATGTACTTACATGTACACAATACAGATGTACAATAAATGTACATAAACTATCATTTGTACGAATATATGTACAAAATGTGCACAAAATAAGTATGCACATAATGTATACAATATGTACATTTATTGTAATATCACAATGTTATATAATCACAACTGCATATAAAATCACAATACACATGTAATATGTAATATCAATATAAATGTACATATTGCAAACATGTACATTTACATTTATTGTGATATGATATGTAAACATGTACATCATGTACCCATTATGTACAGATGCACAATATATGCAAGCGTACATATGTGGGTACAGTATGTACATATGTACACTACACATGTGTACATATAATGTAGATATGTACCTTCTGTACCCGAGTACATTCTATGCACAATATGTACGCATATAAACTATGTACACACCTGGGTGTACAACCACTTTGGTAACCGGAGAAATTTCTATCTAATATACAAAATATAATAATTCAGAATGTAGTAATAGTGTGTACATTCATTGGCATATAAATGTATAAAATAGGTACAATCTGTACATTTACCCTGCTGTACATATGTGTACACAATGCACATGTACAAAAAATGTACATACTCTGTAAAATATGTACCTACATATTTCTATAATGTGTAAACAATGTATAGGTACATAATGTGTACACTATGCACATTCCTTAAAATATCAGTGATAAAATATATATAATCAAAATAACGCATATAATCACAGTAATATATATATATCATGTAATATCACAAAAAAGTACATATTGTTCACAGTAGGTACGCATTAGGTCTATATGTATTGTGCACATATGTACATATATATTTATCATAACACCATGTGTACACTTATACAAATATGTGTTCATTATTAAAACTATGTACCTGCGCAGAACAGGCTATTACCACAGCCCCCCTCGTAGCAGCCCCAAGGCCCACCCTTGCTGCTTAAAGACCCCCTGGCTAGGGAGCTGTAACCACATTCCCCGCCAGAGGGCCCGTAACAGCTCCCAGGTTGACGCTGGCTGCTTAGGGACACCCCGGCTAGGGCGCTGTGCCCGGCTATTTTGAAAATGTGGTGTAATATGATGCTGTCGACCATATCATATGGAAATGATGTTATTCTGGTTTTTGATATACTAGGCAATAGTTCTAGTTACACCTCTGCCATATTGACAAAAATGTCATCCTCACACCCCTGGACATTAGAATTGAAATCATAAGGGGGTTTCACCCCTTGCAATGTTAAATTCAATATAATTGTTTTCTTGTTTACATTAGTGACCATATCAGAGCACAGTGTACTCCTCTTGCCGTATTCAGAGGACTTGCCTATGGGCAGCAACATTATTCTCTCGTTCTCTGGATATTAGGAACAATATCACAGGACCGGCGGACAGCCCCAGTCATATCGTGAGTAATGTCATCTGTAATCCCTTAGTTATTAGAAAAATATCACGGGGGTCTTGTGCGCTTTATCAGATACTTGGAGTAATATCTTTTCCGTTTTTGATATTAGACACGATACTACAGTGGTGGTGTACACTTCCTGCGATATTCAGGGTATAATAATCTTTTGTCCCCAGGATATTAGGTAGTACATTAAAGAAGCCTTGTACTTTGCCTGCGATATTGGAACAATCACAGAGTGAACACTTGCTTTCAAAATGAGAGTAATACCTACTTAAAATATGATGGATAATACCAAAAAATGGACACACATGGGTGTATACCCACTTTGATATAGAAAGAAATTTTTATCTAATATACTAAAAATCATATATCACAATATACTCATAATGTGTACACTTATTGAGATGTTATAATCAATGTGCAGAATACATACCATATGTACATAGAGTGTTATGTACATATGTGTACACAATACAGATGTACCAAAGACGTACATAATCTGTACAATATGTGCAATTACAGGTACATAATGTGTACACAATAGGTATGTACGAAATGTGTGCAATAGGTACATTTATTGTAATATTACAATGATATCATATAATCACAACAGCATATAAAATCACAATACACAATAATACATAATATAAATGTACATATTGCACACACCGTGTACATTTACATTTATTGTGGTATCACAGTGTGTACACATGCACATGTACCCATTATGTACACATGTACAAAATATGCACATGTACATATGTGTAAACAGTATGTACATTTGCACACTATGTACACATAAATACATATAATGTTGACATGTACATTTTGTACATGAGTACCTAATATGCACAATATGTACACGTATAAACTATGTACACACCTGGGTGTACACCCACTTTGGTCAATGGAGTAATTTCTAATATGGTAAAAATTATATTTTAGAATGTACTCATAATGTGTACATTTATTGGCATATCACAAGAAATGTATAAAATAGGTACAGTCTGTACATTTACTCTGCTGTGCATAGGTGTACACAATACACATGTAGAAAAAGTGTACATAATCTGTAAAATATGTACCTGTATATTTCTATATTGTGTACACAATACATAGGTATATAATGTGTACACTATGCACAGTCCTTAAAATATTAGTGATAAAATATATTTAATCACAATAAGATATATAATCACAGTAATATATATTGTCTAATATTACAAAAAAGTACATATTGTACACATTAGGTATGCATTAGGTACATATGTATTTTGCACATATTATGTAAATATAAATTTATCGTGATAACACCATATGTACGCATGTACATATATATGCCTGATATTAAAACTATTTACACATGTAGTAATAGGTGCAAACTATGTATCCGTGCACAGCACGCTATTACCAAAGCCCCCCTTATAGCAGCCCCCAGGCCCAGCCTGGCTGCTTAGAGACCCCCTGGCAATTGGGCTGTGCCCACAAACACTGCTCGAATGCCTGTAGCAGCCCCCATGCCCACCCTGGCTGCTTAGGGACCCCCTGACTAGGTGTCTGTGCCCACAGCCCATGCCAGAGTGCCCGTAGCGGCCCCCAGGCCAACCATGGCTGCTCAGGGACCCCTGGCTGGGTCGATGTGCTCACAGACCCCACCAAAAAGCCCAGAGCAGCCCCCAGGCCCACCCTGGCTGCTTAGGGGTCCCCTCGCTTGTGGGCTCTGCCCACAGCTGCTGAGGCCCAGCTATTTTGCAAATCCGGTGTAATATGATACTGGCAACCATATTATATAAAAATGATAATCTTATTCTGTTTTTTTGCATATTAGGCAATAGCTCCAGTTACACCTCTGCCATATTGACAAAAATGTCATCCTCACCCCCATTGACATTAGAATGAAAATCATAGGGGAGTTTCATTCCTTGCAATGCTTTATTCAATGTAATTGTTTTCTCGCTTACATTAGTGACCATATCAAAGCATGGTGTACACCTCTTGCCGTATTAAGAGTATTTCCCTATGGGCAGTAACATTTTCCTCTCCTTCTCTGGATATTAGGAACAAAATTCCAGGACCAGAGTACAACCCCAGTCACGTCGTGGGTAATGTCATCTGTAATTCTCTAGTTATTAGAAACAATATCACGGGGGGCTTGTGTGCTTTCTGAGATATTTGGAGTAATATCCTTTCCGTTTTTGAACATTAGAAACAATACTACAGTGGTGGTGTACACTTCCTGCGATATTCAGGGTATGGTCATCCTTTGTCCTCAGGATATTATTAACTACATCACAGACGAGTTTTAGTTTGCCTTGATATTGGAGCAATCCGAGAGTGTAAACCTGCTTTCACAATGAGAGAAATACCTACTCAGGATATGATGGATAATATCACAAAATGGACACACATAAGTGTATACCCACTTTGATATTGAAAGTAATTTTTATCTAACGTACTAAAAATCATATCCCAGAATATACTTATAATGTGTACTCTTACTGAAATATTACAATGCACAGAATATGTACCATATGTACGTTGACTGTGATGTACATATGTGTGCACCATACAGATGTACAATAAATATACATAATCTGTACAATATGTACATTTATGTGTACATAATATGTGCACAATAGGTATGTTCATAATGTGTACAATATGTGCATTTGTAATATCACAATGATATCAGAACAGCATATACAATCACAATACACATGTAATACATAATATAAATGTACGTATTTCACACATTATGTACATTTCCATTTATTGTGGTATGACGATGTGTTTACATGTACAGCATAGACCCATTATGTATGGATGTACAATAAATTCAGGTGTAGATATATGTACATAATATGTACATATGTACGCTATGTACGCATACATACATATAATGTAGATATTTACCTTCTGTACACAAGTACGTAATATGCACAGTAGGTACATGTACAAAGTATGTGCACACATAAGTTTACACCCACTTTGGTAACCAGAGTAATTTCTGTCTTATATTCTAAATGTAATATCACAGAATGTACTCATAATGTGTACATTTATTGGCATATCACAATAAATGTATAAAGTAAGTAAGATCTGTACATTTACTCTGTGTACCCAATACACAAGTAAACAAAATGTACATAACCTGTAAAATGTTTCTTTATATTTCTATAATCTGTGCACAATGCATAGGTGCATGTTGTGTATAATATGTACATTTGTAATGTCACAATGATATCATATCACAACAGCATATATAATCACAATAAACGTAATACATAATATAAACGTACATATTGCAAACATTATGTATATTTACATTTATTGTGATATGATGTGTACACATGTACATCATGTACCCATTATGTACAGATGTACAATATATGCACGTGTACATATGTGTGCACAGTATGTACATATGTATGCTGCATACACCTATGTATATATAATGTAGACATGTACATTCTGTACATGAGTACATAATATGCACAACATGTACATGTATAAACTATGTGCGCACCTGGGTGTAAACCCACTTTGGTCACCGGTGTAATTCCTATCTAATATGCTAAAAATTATATCCCAGAATGTACTCATGTGTACATTTATTGACATATCACAATAAATGTATAAAATAGGTATAGTCTGTACATTTACTCTGCTGTACATATGTGTACAAAATACACATGTAGAAAAATGTACATCATCTGTAAAATATGTACCTATTTCTATAATGTGTACACAATGCATAGGTACATAAAGTGTACTCTATGTACATTTCTAAAAATTTCAGTGGTAACATACATATAATCACAATAAGATATATAATCAATAATATGTAGATATCACATAATATCACCAAAAAGTACATATTGTTTATATTAGGTACGTATAAAGTACATATTTATTGTACACATATTATGTACATATATGTTTATTGTGATAATAACATATGTACATGTGTACAAATATGTGCCCATTATGTAAACGATCTACACATGTAGAAACAGGTGCAAACTGTGTACCTGTGAACAGCAGGGTATCCCCACACCTCCCGCCAAAGGGCCTATAGCAGCTTCCAGCTCCACCCTGGCTACGTAGGGACCCCCTGGTTAGGTGGCTGTGCCCATAGCCCCTGCCAGAGTGTCAGTAGCAGCCGCCAGGCCCTCCCTGGATGCTGAGAGACCCTCTGGCTATGTGGCTGTTACCACAGCCACCGCCAGAGGGCCCGTAGCAGCCCCAAGACAAACCACAAAGGGCCAGTAGCAGCTGCAAAGCCCAACCTGGTTGCATAGGGACACCCTCGCTTGGCTGCCAGGCCCACAGCCGCTGGGGCCCAGATATTTTAAAAATGTGGTGTAATATGATACTGGCAATCATATCATATGTAAATAATAATTTTATCCTTTTTTATTATATAGTAGGCAATAGCTGTAGTTACACCGCCGCCATTTTGACAAAAATGTCCTCCTCACCCCCTTGAAATTAGAAGGAAAATTATAGGGGGGGTTAACACCTTGCAATATTTAATTCAATATAATTATTTTCTTGTTTACATTAGTGACCATATCACAGCACGGTGTACTCCTCTTGCCGTATTCAGAGGATTTGCCAATGGGCAGAAACATTCTCCTCTTCTTATCTGGATATTAGAAACATTATCACAGGACCGGCAAACAGCCGCAGTCATATCGTGAGTAATGTCCTCTGTAATCCCCTAGTTGTAAAAAACAACATCACGGGGGTCTTGTGCACTTTATGAGATACTTAGAGTAATGTTAGGATTTGGGTATTTTAAATGAAAGAGCATATTGAGTTTGTGTATATACTCTAAAACAGAGTAGAAAAGGGCATTGTATATTTTTTCTGACAGATTATATACAGAGCAATTTTGCTTTTAACATTGGGATGCCTAGATAATATTTAGATTTTTTTCGATTCACGTAAATTTACAATTTCGGTATTTTACATGAGAGAGGGTATTGAGTAGGTGTATGTACTCAAAAACAGAGTAGAAAAGGGCATTGTATATTTTTTCTGACAGATTATATTCAGAGCCATTTTGCTTTTAACAATTGGGGTGCTTAGATAATATTTAGATTTTTTTCGATTCGTGTAAAATTAGAATTTTTGTATTTTAAATAAGAGAGCATATTGAGTTGGTGTATATACCCCAAAACACAGCAGAAAAGGGCATTGTATATTTTTTCTAACACATTATATTCAGAGCAATTTTGCTTTTAAAATTGGGGTGCCTAGATAATATTTAGATTTTTTTGGATTCACGTAAATTTAGAATTTCGGTATTTTACATGAGAGAGAATATTGAGTTTGTGTATATACTCCAAAACAGAGTAGAAAAGGGCATTGTATATTTTCTCTGACAGATTATATTCAGAGAAATTTTGCTTTTAACATTGGGATGCCTAGATAATATTTAGATTTTTTTTGATTCACGTAAATTTACAATTTCGGTATTTTACATGAGAGAGCATATTGAGTAGGTGTATATACTCCAAAACAGAGTGGAATAGGGCAACGTATACTTTCTATAACGGAATATATTCGGAGCCGTTTTCTTTTAACCTTGAGGCGCGTAGATATTACTTAGATTTTTTCGATTTGCGTAAAATTTGAATTTCGGTATTTTACATGAGAGAGCATATTTTGTTGGTGTATATACTACAAAACAAAGTAGAAAAAAGCATTGAATATTTTTTCGGACAGATTACATTCAGAGCAGTTTTGCTTGTAATATTGGGGTGCCTAGATAATATTTAGATTTTTTTTGATTCGCTTAAATATAGAATTTCTGTATTTTACATGAGAGAGCATATGGAGTTGGTGTATATACTCCAAAACAGAGTAGAATAGGGCATTGTATATTTTTTCTGACAGATTATATTCAGAGCAATTTTGTTTTTAATATTGGGGTGCCTAGATAATACTTAGATTTTTTTCGATTCACGTAAAATTTGAATTTCGGTATTTTACATGAGAGAGCATACTGAGTTGATGTATGTACTACAAAACATAGTAGAATAACGCATTCTATATTTTTTCCAACAGATTATATTCACAGCCATTTTCTTTTAACTTCGCGGCACCTCGATATTATTTAGATTTTTTTCGATTCGCGTAAAATTAGAATTTCTGTATTTTAAATGAGAGAGCATATTGAGTTGGTGTATATACTATAAAAAAGAGTAGAAAAGAACATTGTATATTTTTTCTGACAGATTATATTCAGAGCAATTTTGCTTTTAACATTGGAGTGCCTAGATAACATTTAGATTTTTTTCGATTCGCTTAAATATAGAATTTCTGTATTTAACGTGAGAGAGCATATGGTGTTCGTGTTTATTATCCAAAACAGAGTAGAATAAAGCATTGTATATTTTTTCTGACAGATTATATTCAGGGCAATTTTGTTTTTAACATATGGGTGCCTAGATAATATTTAGATATTTTTCGATTCACGTAAAATTGTAATTTCGGTATTTTACATTAGAGAGCATACTGAATTGGTGTATATACTCCAAAACAGAGTAGAATAAGGCATTGTATATTTTATTAACAGACTATATTCAGAGCCATTTTCTTTAATCTTTGTGGCGCCTAGAGATTATTTAGATTTATTTGATTCAGGTAAAATAAAAATTTCGGTATTTTACATGAGAGAGCATATTGAGTGGGTGTATATACTCCAAAACAGAGTAGAATAGCGCATTGTATATTTTTTCTGACAGACTATATTCAGAGATATTTTGTTTTTAACATTGTAGTGTCTAGATAATATTTAGATTTATTTCAATTTACATAAATTTAGAATTTTGGAATTTTACAACAGAGAGCATACTGACTGGTGTATATACTCCAAAACGAAGTACAATAGGGCATTGTATATATTTTTTAACAGACTATATTCAGAGAAATTTTGGTTTTAACATTAAGGTGCCTAGATAATATTTAGATTCTTTGGATTCGGATAAAATTAGAATATCGGAATTTTACATGAGAGAGCATATTGAATATGTGCATATACTACAAAACAGAGTAGAAAAGGGCATTGTATATTTTCTCTGACAGATTGTATTCAAAGCAATTTTGCTTTTAACATTGGGGTGCCTAGATAATATTTAGATTTTTTTCGATTCATGTAAAATTAGAATTTCTGTATTTTACCTGAGAGAGCATACTGAGTTGGTGCATATACTCCAAAACAGAGTAGAAAAAGGCATTGTATATTTTCTCTGACAGACCATATTCAGAGCCATTTTCTGTTAACTTTGTGGCGCCTAGATATTATTTATATTTTTTTCGATTTGCGTAAAATTATAATTTTGGTACTTTACATGAGAGATCATATTGATTTGGTGTATATACTACAAAACAGAGTAGAAAAGGGCATTGTATATCTTTTCCGACAGATTGTATTCAGAGCAATTTTGCTTTTAACATTGTGGTGCCTAGATAATATTTAGATTTTTATCGATTCGCTGAAATATAGAATTTCTGTATTTTACATGATAGAGCATATGGAGTTGGTGTATATACTCCAAAAGAGTGTAGAATAGGGCATTGTATATTTCTCTGACAGATTATATTCAGAGCAATTTTGCTTTTAACATTGGGGTGCATAAATAATATACAGATTTTTTTCGATTCGCTTAAATATAGATTTTCTGTATTTTACATCAGAGAGAATATGGAGTTGGTGTATATACTCCAAAACAGAGTAGAATATGGCATTGTATACTTTCTATAACGGACTATATTCAGAGTCATTTTCTTTTAACCTTGAGGCGCCTAGATATTATTTAGATTTTTTCCATTTGCGTAAAATTAGATTTTCGGTATTTTACATGAGAGAGCATATTGAGTTGGTGTATATACTACAAAACAGAGTAGAAAAGGTCATTGTATATTTTCTCTAACATATTATATTCAGAGCAATTTTGCTTTTAACACTGGAGTGCCTAGATAATATTAAGACTTTTTTCGATTCACGTAAAATTAGAATTTCGGTATTTTACATGAGAGAGCATACTGAGTTGGTGTATATATTCCAAAACAGAGTAGAATAGGGCATTGTATATTTTTTCTGACAGATTATATTCAGAGAAATTTTGTTTTTAACATTGGGGTGCCTAGATAATATTTAGATTTTTTTGATTCGTGTAAAATTAGAATTTCTGTATTTTACATGAGAGAGCATATTTTGATAGTGTATATACTACAAAACAGAGTAGAAAAGGGCATTGTATATTTTTTCTGACAGATTTTATTCAGAGGAATTTTGCTTTAAACATTGGGGTGCCTAGATAATATTTAGATTTTTTTTCGATTTGCGTAAAATTAGAATTTCTGTATTTTACATGAAGAACATATGGAGTTTGTGTATATACACCAAAACAGTGTAGAATAGGGCATTGTATGTTTCTTCTTACAGATTATATTCAGAGCAATTTTGTTTTTAATATTGGGGTGCCTAGATAATATTTAGATTTTTTTCGATTCACGTAAATTTAGAATTTCGGTATTTTACATGAGAGAGAATACTGAGTTGGTGTATATATTAAAAAACAGAGTAGAATAAGGCATTTTATATATTTTCCAACAGACTATATTCACAGTCATTATCTTTTAACTTTGGGGCTCCTAGATATTATTTAGATTTTTTTCGATTTCCGTAAAATTAGAATTTCGGTATTTTACATGAGAGAGCATATTGAGTTGGTGTATATACTACAAAACAGAGTAGAAAAGGGCATTGTATATTTTTTCTGACAGATTTTACTCAGAGCAATTTTATTTTTATCATTGGTGTGCCTAGATAATGTTTAGATTTATTTCGATTCGCTTAAAAATAGAATTTCTGTATTTTACATGATAGAGCATATGGAGTTGGTGTATATACTCCAAAACAAAGTAGAATAGGGCATTGTATATTTTTTGTGACAGATTATATTCAGAGCAATTTCGTTTTTAACATTGCGGTGCCTAGATAATATTTAGATTTTTTTGATTCGGGTAAAATTAGAATTTCTGTATTTTACATGAGAGAGCATATTTTGTTGGTGTATATACTACAAAACAGAGTAGAAAAGGGCATTTTATATTTTTTATGACAGATAATATTCAGACCAATTTGCTTTTCACATTAGGGTGTCTAGATAATATTTAGATTTTTTCGATACGCTTAAAAGTAGAATTTCTGTATTTTACATGAGAGAGCATATGGAGTTGGTGTGTATACTCCAAAACAGAGTAGAATAGGGCATTGTATACTTTTTCTGCAAGATTATATTCAGCGCAATTGTTTTTAACATTGGGGTGCCTAGAAAATATTTAGATTATTTTCGATTAACGTAAAATTAGAATTTCAGTATTTTACATGAGAGAGCATAATAAGTTGGTGTATATTCTTGATAACAAAGGAGAATATGGCATTGTATATTTTTTCCAACAGACTATATTCACAGCCATTTTATTTTAACTTTGGGGCACCTAGATATTATTTAGATTTTTTTTCAATTCGTGTAAAACTAGAATTTCTGTATTTTACATGAGAGAGCATATTTTTTGGTGTATATACTCCAAAAAAAAGTAGAATAGAGCATTATATATTTTTTCTGACAGAGTATATTCAGAGCAATTTTGTTTTAACATGGGGTGCCTAAATAATATTTAGATTTGTTTTGATTGACATAAAATTTGAATTTGGTATTTTACATGAGAGAACATATGGATTTGGTGTATATATTCCAAAGCATAGTAGAATAGGGCATTTTATATTTATTCTGACAGATTATAATAAGAGAAAGTTTGCTTTTAACATTCGCGTGCCTATATAATATTTAGATTTTTTTCGATTCACGTAAAATTAGAATTTCGGTATTTTACATAAGAGAGCATACTGAGTTGATGTGTATACTCTAAAACAGAGTAGAATAGGTCATTGTATATTTTTTCTGACAGACTATATTCAGAGCAATTTTGCTTAAACATTGGAGTTCCGAAATAATATTTAGATTTTATTCTATTTGCTTAGATATAGAATTTCTGTATTTTACATGAGAGAGTATATTGACTTGTTGTATATACTCCAAAACAGAGTAGAATAGGGCATTGTATATTTTTTCTGACAGACTATATTCAGAGAAATTTTTTTTTTAAATTGGGGTGGCTAGATAATATTTAGATTTTTTTGGATTCGGATAAAATTGGAATATCGGAATTTTACATGAGAGAGCATATTGAGTTGGTGTATATACTACAAAACAGAGTACAAAAGGGCATTGTATATTTTTTCTGACAGATTATATTCAGAGCAATTTTGCTTTTAACATTGGGGTGCCTAGATAATATTTAGATTTTTTTCGATTCACGTAAATTTAGAATTTCTGTATTTTACATGAGAGAGCATACTGAGTTGTTGTATATACCACAAAACAGAGTAGAAAAAGGCATTCTATAATTTTTCTAACAGACTCTATTCAAAGCCATTTTCTTTTAACTTTGGGGCGCCTAGATATCATTGAGATTTTTATTGATTCGCGTAAAATTAGAATTTCGGTATTTTACACGAGAGAGCATACTGAGTTGGTGTATATACTACAAAACAGAGTAGAAAAGAACATTGTATATTTTTTCTGACAGATTATATTCAGGGCAATTTTGCTTTTAACATTGGGGTGCCTAGATAATATTTATATTTTTTTCGATTCGCGTAAATATAGAATTTCTGTATTTTATATGAAAGAGCATATTGAGTTGGTGTATATCCTCCAAAACAAAGTAGAATAGGGCATTGTATATTTTTTCAGATAGATGATATTCAGAACAATTTTGTTTTTAACATTGGTTTGCCTAGAGAACATTTAGATTTTTTTCGATTCAGGTAAAATTAGAATTTCTGTATTTTACATGAGAGAGCATATTGACTTGGTGTATTTACTACAAAACACATTAGAAAAGGGCATTGAATATTTTTTCGGACAGATAATATTCACAGCAATTTTTCTTTTAACATTGTGTTGCCTAGATAATATTTAGAGTTTTTTCCATTCGCTTATATATAGAATTTCGGTATTTTACATGAGAGAGCATACTGAGTTGGTGCATATACTACAAAACAGAGTAGAATAGGGTGTTGTATATTTTTTCTGACAGAATATATTCAGAGCAATTTTGCTTTAAAAATTGGGGTGCCTAGATAATATTTAGATTTTTTTCGATCCAAGTAAATTTAGAATTTTGGTATTTTAAATGAGAGAGCATACTGAGTTGGTGTATATTCTATAAAACCGAGTAGAATAAGGCATTGTATATTTTTTATGACAGATTATATTCAGAGAAAATTTGTTTTTAACATTCGGGTGCCTAGATCATATTTAGATTTTTTCGATTTGGGTAAAATCAGAATTTCTGTATTTTACATGAGAGAGCATTTTAAGTTGGTGTATATACTCCAAAACATAGTAGAATAGGGCATTGTATATTTTTTCTGACAGATTATATTCAGAGCAATTTTGCTTTTAACGTTGGGGTGCCTAGATAATATTTAGATTATTTTTGATTCGCTTAAATATAGAATTTCTTTATTTTACATTAGAGAGCATATTGAGTGGTGTATATACTCCAAAACAGAGTAGAATAGGTCATTGTATATTTTCTCTGACAGATTATATTCAGAACAATTTTATTTTTAACATTGGGGTGCCTAGATAATATTTAGGTTTTTTTCGATTCACGTAAATTTAGAATTTTTGTATTTTACATGAGAGAACATACTGAGTTTGTGTATATATTCCAAAACAGAGTAGAGTAAGGCATTGTGTATTTTTTTTTAACAGACTATATTAAGAGCCATTTTCTTTTAACTTTGGGGCACCTAGATATTTAGATTATTTTTGATTCGCGTAAATAAGAATTTTGGTATTTTACATTAGAGAGCATATTGAGTTAGTGTATATACTCCAAAACAGAGTAAAATAGGGCATTGTATATTATTTCTGACAAATTACATCCAGAGCAATTTTTCTTTTAACATTGGGGTGCCTAGATAATATGTAGAATTTTTCGATTCGGGTGAAATTAGAATTTCGGTATTTTACATGAGAGAGCATACTGAGTTGGTGTATATACTTTAATACAGAGTAGAATAAGGCATTGTATATTTTTTATAACAGACTATATTTATAGCCATTTTCTTTTACATTTTGGGCGCCTAGATATTATTAAGATTTTTTTCGATTCGCGAAAAATTACAATTTCGGTATTTTATATCAGAGAGAATATTGAGTTGTTGTATATACTACAAAACAGAGTAGATGAGGGCATTGTATATTTTTTCTGACGGACTATATTCAGAGAAATTTAGCTTTTAACATTGGGGTGCCTAGATAATATTTAGATTTTTTTCGATTTATGTAAAATTAGAATTTCGGTATTTCACATGAGAGAGGATACTGAGATGGTGTATAAACTCCAAAACAAAGTAGAAAACGGCATTGTATATTTTTTCTAACAGACTATATTCAAAGCCATTTCCTTTTAACTTTGGGGCGCCTAGATATTATTTAGATTTTTTTGGTTTCGCGTAAAATAAGAATTTCGGTATTTTATATGAGAGAGCATATTGAGTTGTTGTATATACTCCAAAACAGAGTAGAATAAGGCATTGTGTATTTTTTCTGACAGATTATATTCAGAGAAATTTTCCTTTTAATATTGGGGTGACAAGATAATATTTACATTTTTTCGATACGGGTAAAATTAGAATTTTTGTATTTTACATGAGAGAGCACACTGAGTTGGTGTATATACTACAAAACAAAGTAGAACAGGTCATGGTATATTTTTTCTGACCGATCATATTCAGAGCAATTTTTTTTTTAACATTGGGGTTGCTACATAATATTTAGACTTTTTTCGATTCACGTAAAATTTGAATTTTGGTATTTTACATGAGAGAGCAAACTGAGTTGGTGTATATACTCCAAAACAAAGTAGAATAAGGCTTAGTATATTTTTTCTAACAGACTATATTCAGAGACATTTTCTTTTAACTTTGGGGCACCTAGATATTATTTAGATTTTTTTCGATTCACGTAAAATTAGTATTTCGATATTTTACATGAGAGAGCATATTGAGTTGGTGTATATACACCAAAACAGATTAGAAAAGGGCATTGTATATTTTTTCTGACAGATTATACTCAGAGCAATATTGTTTTCAACATTCGGGTGCCTAGATAATATTTAGATTTTTTTCGATTCACTTAAATATAGAATTTCTGTATTTTACATGAGAGAGCATACTCAGCTGGTGAATATACTCCATAATAGAGTAGAATAAGGCATTTATATTTTTTCTAACAGACTATATTCAGAGCCATTTTCTTTTATTTTTGGGGTGCCTAGATATTATTTAGACTTTTTTCTATTCGCGTAAAATTTAAATTTCGGTATTTTACATGAGAGAGCCTATTGAGTTGGTTTATATACTCCAAAACAGAGTAAAAAAGGGCATTGTATATTTTTTCTGACAGATTATATTCTGAGCAATTTAGCTTTAAACATTGGGGTGCCTAGATAATATTTAGATTATTTTCGATTTAAGTAAAATTAGAATTTCGGTATTTTATATGAGAGAGCATACTGAGGTGGTTTATATACTCCAAAACAGAGTAGAATAGGGAATTGTATATTATTTCTGACAGATTATGTTCATAGCAATATTCCTTTTAACATTGGGGTGCCTAGATTAAATTTAGATTTTTTCGATTCAGGTAAAATTACAATTTCTGTATTTTACATGAGACAGCACACTGAGTTGGTGTATATACTACAAAACAGAGTACATAAGGGCATTGTATATTTTTTCTGACAGATTATATTCTGAGCAATTTTGCTTTTAACATTGGGGTGCCTAGATAATATTTAGATATATTTCGATTCGCTTAAATATATAATTTCTGTATTTTACATGAGAGAGCATACTGAGCTGGTGTATATACTCCAAAACAGAGTAGAATAGGTCATTGTATATTTTCTCTGACAGATTATATTCAGAACAATTTTGTTTTTAACATTGGTGTTGCTAGATAATATTTGAACTTTTTTTGATTCACGTAAAATTTGAATTTCGGTTTTTTACATGAGAGAGCAAACTGAGTTGGTTTATATACTCAAAAAGAGAGTAGAATAAGGCATTGTATATTTTTTCCAACAGATTATATTCAGAGCCATTTTTTTCTGACTTTCGGGCGCCTAGATATTATTTAGATTTTTTAACAGACTATATTCAGAGGCATTTTCTTTTAAATTTGGGGTGCCTAGATATTATTACTTTTTTTTGGATTCGCTTAAAATTTGAATTTCGGTGTTTTTCATGAGAGAGCATATTGAGTTGGTGTATATACTACAAAACAGAGTAGAAAAGGTCATTGTATATATTCTCTGACAGATTATTTTCAGAGCAATTTTGCTTTTAACATTGGGGTGCCTAGATAATATTTAGATTTCTTTCGATTCACGTAAAATTATAATGTCGGTATTTTACATGAAAGAGCATACTGACTTGGTGTATATACTTCAAAACAGAGTAGAATAAGGCATTGTATATTTTTTTTAACAGACTATATTCGGAGCCATTTTCTTTTAACTTCTGGGCGCCTAGATATTGTTTAGATTTTTTTCGATTCGCTTAAATATAGAATTTCTATATTTTACATGAGAAAGAATACGGAGTTGGTTTATAGACTCCAAAACAGAGTAGAATAGGGCATTTTATATTTTTTTTACAAATTATGTTCAGAGAAATTTTTTTTTTTAACATTGGGTGCCTAGATAATATTTAGATTTTTTCGCTTCAGGTAAAATTAGAATTTCTGGATTGTACATGACAGAGCATAATGAGTTGGTGTATATACTCGAAAAAGAATAGAATAAGGCATTGTGTATTTTTTCTAACAGACTATATTCAGATCCATTTTCTTTTTACTTTGGGGCACCTAGATATTATTTAGATATTTTTCGATTCGCGTAAAATTAGAATTTCAGTATTTTACATGAGAGAGCATATTGAGTTGGTGTATATACTACAAAACAGAGTAGATTGACGATTGTATATTAGTTTTGGCAGATTATATTCAAAGCAATTTTGTTTTTAACATTGGGGTGCCGAGATAATATTTAGATATTTTCGATTTGGTTAAAATTAGAATTTCTCTATTTTACATGAAAGAGCATAGTGAGTTGGTGTATATACTCCAAAACAGAGTAGAAAAGGGCATTTTATTTTTTTTCTGACAGATTATATTCAGAGCAATTTTGCTTTTAACATTGGGGTGCATAGATAATATTTAGACTGTGTTCGATTCACCCAAAATTCGAATTTCGTCATATTACATTAGAGAGCATACTGAGTTGGTGTATATTCTCCAAAACAGAGTAGAATAAATCATTGTATCTTTATTCAAACAGACTATATTCACAGCCATTTTCTTTTAACTTTGGGGCACCTAGATATTATTTAGATTTTTTTGATTCTTGTAAAATTAGAATTTAGGTATTTTACATGAGAGAGCATACTGAGTTAATGTATATACGCCAAAACAGAGTAGAATAAGGCATTGTATATTTTTTCTAACAGACTATATTGAGAGCCATTTGTTTTAACTTTGGGGCAGCTAGATAGTATTTAGATTGTTTTCAATTCGCGTAAAATTAGAATTTCCGTATTTTACAAGAGAGAGCATATTGAGTTGCTGTATATACTACAAAAAAGAGTAGAATGGGACATTGTATATTTGTTCTGGCAGATTATATTCAGAGCAATTTTGTTTTTTACATTGGGGTTCCTAGATAATATTTTGATTTTTTCGATTTGGGTAATATTAAAATTTCTGTATTTTACATGAGAGCACATACTGAGTTGGAGTATGTATTCCAAAATAGAGTAAAAAAGGGCATTGTATATTTTTTCTGACAGATTATATTCAAAAAAATTTTGTTTTTAACATTGGGGTGTCTAGATAATATTTATATTTTTTCGATTCGGATAAAATTTGACTTTCTCTATTTTACATGAGAGAGCATACTGAGTTGGTGTATATACTCCAAAACCGAGTAGAATAAGGTATTGTATATTTTTTCAAACAGACTATATTCAGAGCCATTTTTTTTAACTTTCGGGCGCCTAGATATTATTTAGATTTTCTTTGATTCATGTAAATATAGAATTTCGATATTTTACATGAGAGAGCATACTGATTTGGTGTATATACTCCATAAACAGAGTAGAAACGGGCATTGTATATTTTTTCTAACAGACTATATTCACAGCCATTTTGTTTTAACTTTGGGTCACCTAGATATTATTTCGATTTTTTCAATACGTGTGAAATTAGAATTTCGATATTTTACATTAGAGAGCATACTGAGTTGGTGTATATACTCCAAAACAGAGTAGAATAAGGCATTGTATATTTTCTCTAACATATTATATTCAGACCAATTTTGCTTTTAACATTGGGGTGCCTAGATAATATTTAGATTTTTTTCGATTCGCTTAAATATAGAATTTCTGTATTTTACATGAGAGAGCTTATGTAGTTGGTGTATATACCCAAAAACAGCGTAGAATAGGGTATTGTATATTTATTTGACAGATTATATTCAGAGCAATTTTGTTTTTAACATTGGGGTGCCTAGATTATATTTAGATTTTTTTCGATTCGCTTAAATATAGAATTTCTGTATTTTACATGAGAGAGCATATGGAGTTGGTATATATACCCCAAAACAGAGTAGAATAGGACATTGTATATTTTTCTGACAGACTATATTCAGAGCCATTTTGTTTTTAACATTGTGGTGCCTAGATTATATTTAGATTTTTTTGATTTGGGTAAAATTAAAATTTCGCTATTTTACATGAGAGAGCATATTGAGTTGGTGTATATACTCCAAAACAGAGTAGAATAAGGCATTGTATATATTTTCTCAGTTAATATATTGAGAGCCATTTTCATTTAAATTTGGGGCGCCTAGATATTATTTATATATTTTTTGATTCTCGTAAAATCAGAATTTCGGTATATTACATGAGAGAGCAAAATGTGTTGGTGTATATACTAAAAAACAGAGTAGAAAAGGGCATCGAATTTTTTTTCTGACACATTATATTCAGAGCTATCATTCTTTTAACATTGGGGTAGATTTTTTTCGATTCACGTAAAATTAGAATTTCTGTAGTTTACATGAGAGAGCATACTGAGATGGTGTATATCCTCCAAAACAGAGTAGAATAAGGCATTGCATATTTTTTCTAACAGACTATTTTCAGAGCCCTTTTCTATTAACTTTGGGGCGCCTAGATATTATTTGGATTTTCTTCGATTCGTGTAAAATTAGAATTTCGATATTTTACATGAGAGAGCATACTGAGTTGCTGTATATACTTTAAAATAGAGTAGAATAAGGCATTGTATATTTGTTCTAACAGACTATTTTCAGAGCCATTTTCTTTTAAATTTGGGGTGCCTAGATATTATTTAGGTTTTATTCGATTCGCGTAACATTAGAATTTCTGTATTTTACATGACAGAGCATATTGAGTTGGTGTATATCCTATAAAACAAAGTAGAAAAAGGCATTGTTTTTTTTCTTACAGAGTATATTCAGAGAAATTTTGTTTTAACATTGGGTGCCTAGATAATATTTAGATTTTTTCGATTCGTGTAAAATTAGAATTTTGGTATTTTACATGAGAGAGCATACTGAGTTGGTGTATATAGTCCAAAAGAGAATAGAATAAGACATTGTATATTTTCTCTAACAGAGTATATTCAGAGCCATTTTCTTTTAACTTTGGGGCGCCTTGATATTATATAGATTTTTTCGATTCGCGTAAAATTAGAATTTCGGTATTTTTCAGGAGAGAGCATATTGAGTTGGTGTATATACTCCAAAACAAAGTAGAAAAGTGCATTGTATATTTTTTTCTGACAGATTGTATTCTGAGCAATTTTGCTTTTAACATTGGTGTGCCTAGATATTATTTAGATTTTTTTCGATTAACTTAAATACAGAATTTTGGTATTTTACATGAGAGAGCATATGGAATTGTTGTATATACTCCAAAACAGCATAGAATAGGGCATTGTATATTTTATCTGATAGATTATATTTAGAGCAATTTTGTTTTTATCATTGTGGTGTCTAGATAATATTTAGATTTTTTTCAATTGATGTAAAATTTGAATTTCCGTATTTTAAATGAGAGAGCATACTGATTTGGTGTATATACCCCAAAACAGAGTAGAATACGGCATTGTATATTTTTTCTGACAGATTATATTCAGAGAAATTTTGCTTTTAACATTGGGGTGCCTAGATAATTAGATCTTTTTCAATTCACGCAAATTAATATTTTGGTATTTTACATGAGAGAGCATACTGAGTTGGTGTATATACTCCAAAACAGAGTAGAATAAGTCATTGTATATTTTGTCTAACAGACTATATTCAGAGTCATTTTCTTTTAACTTTGGGGTGCCTAGATATTAGTTAGATTTATTCGATACGCGTAAAATTAGAATTTCGGTATTTTACATTAGAGAGCATATTGAGTTGCTGTATATACTACAAAACAAAGTAGAAAAGGGCATTGTATATTTTTTTTGACAGATTATATTCAGAGCAATTTTGCTTTTAACATTGGGGTGCCTAGATAATATACAGATATTTTTCGATTCGCTTAAATACTGAATTTCTATATTTTACATCATAGAGAATATGGAGCTGTTGTATATGCTCCAAAACAGAGTAGAATACGGCATTGTTTATTTTTTCTGAAAGATTAAATTCAGAGCAATTTTGTTTTTAACATTGGGGTGCCTAGATAATATTTAGATTTTTTTCGATTCACGGAAATTTAGAATTTCGGTATTTTACATGAGAGAGCATACGCAGTCGGTTTATATACTCCAAAACAGAGTAGAAAAAGGCATTGTATATTTTTTTTAACAGACTATATTCAGAGCCAATTTCTTTTGACTTTGGAGAGCCTAGATATTATTTAGATTTTTATCAATTCGCGTAATTTAGAATTTCGCTATTTTACATGAGAGAGCATATTGAGTTGGTGTATATACTACAAAACAAAGTAGAAAAGGGCATTTTATATTTTTTCTGACAGATTATTTTCAGAGCAATTTTCCTTTAAACACTGGGGTGCCTAGATAATATTCAGATTTTTTTTGATTCGCATAAATATATAATTTCTGAATTTATACTGAGAGAGCATATGGATTTGGTGAATATACTCCATAACAGAGTGGAATAGGGCATTGTATATTGTTTCTGACAGATTATTTTTAGAGCAATTTTGCTTTTAACATTGGGGTGCCTAGATAATATTTAGATTTTTTTTTGATTCGCTTAAATATAGAATTTCTGTATTTTACATGAGAGAGCATACTGAGTTGGTGTATATACTCCAAAACAGAGTAGAATAAAGCATTGTATATTTCTTCTGACACATTATATTCAGAGCAATTTTTTCTTTAATATTGGGGTGCCTAGGTAATATTTAGATTTTTTTCGATTCATGTAAATTTATAATTTCGGTATTTTACATGAGAGAGCATACTTAGTTGATATATGTACTCCAAAATAAAGTAGAATAACGCATTGTATTTTTTTCCAACAGATTATATTCACAGCTATTTTCTTTTAACTTCGGGGCATTTAGATATTATTTAGATTTTTTTCGGTTCGCGTAAAATTAGAATTTCTGTATTTTACATGTGAGAGCATATTGAGTTGGTGTATATACTACAAAAAAGAGTAGAAAAGAACATTGTATACTTTTTATGACAGATTATATTCAGAGCAATTTTGCTTTTAACATTGGAGTGGCTAGATAACATTTAGATTATTTTCGATTCGCTTAAATATAGAATTTCTGTATTTACCATGAGAGAGCATATTGTGTTCGTGTATATACTACAAAACAGAGAAGAATAGGGCATTGTATATTTTTCTGACAGATTATATTCAGCGTAATTTTTTTTTTAACATATGGGTGCCTAGATAATATTTAGATATTTTTCGATTCACGTAAAATTGTAATTTTGGTATTTTACATGAGAGAGCATACTGAGTTGGTGTATATACTCCAAAACAGAGAAGAATAAGGCATTGTATTTTTTTTTAACAGACTATATTCAGAGCCATTTTCTCTAAACTTTGGGGCGCATAGAGATTATTTAGATTTTTTTCGATTCAGGTAAAATAAGAATTTCGGTATTTTAAATGAGAGAGAGTATTGAGTGGGTGTATATACTCCAAAACAGAGTAGAATAGGGCATTGTATATTTTTTCTGACACACTATATTCAGAGATATTTTGTTTTTAACATTGTAGTGTCTAGATAATATTTAGATTTATTTCAATTCACGTAAATTTAGAATTTTGGAATTTTACATTAGGGAGCATACTGACTGGTGTGTATACTCCAAAACAGAGTAGAATAGGGCATTGTATATTTTTTTTAACAGAATATATTCAGAGAAATTTTGTTTTTAACATTGGGGTGCCTAGATAATATTTAGATTTTTTCGATTCGGGTAAAATTTGAATTTCTGTATTTTACATGAGAGAGCATATTGAGTTGGTGTATATACTAAAAAACAGAGTAGAAAAGGGCATTGTATTTTTTTTGTGACATTATATTCAGAGCAATTTTGCGTTTAACATTTGGGTGCCTAGATAATATTTAGATGTTTTTTTGGTTTCTTTAAATATATTATTTCAATATTTTACATGAGAGACCATGTGGAGTTGGTGTATATACTCCAAAACAGAGTAGAATATGGCATTGTAGATTTTTTCTGAAAGATTATGTTCGGAGCAATTTTGTTTTTAACATTGGGGTGCCTAGATAATATTTAGATTTTTTAGATTCGGGTAAAATTAGTATATCGGAATTTTACATGAGAGAGCATATTGAGTTGGTGTATATACTACAAAACAGAGTAGAAAAGAGCATTGTATATTTTTTCTGACAGATTATATTCAGAGCAATTTTGCTATAAAAATTGGGGTGCTTAGATAATATTTAGATTTTTTTCAATTTATGAAAATTTCGAATTTCGGTATTTTACATGAGAGAGCATACTGAGTTGATGTATATACTCCAAAACACAGTAGAATAAGGCATTGTATATTTTTTCTAACAGACTATATTCAGAGCCATTTTCTTTTAACTTTGGGGCGCCAAGACCGTATTTAGATTTTTTTTGATTCGCATAAAATTAGAATTTCGGTATTTTACATGAGAGAGCATATTGAGTTGGTTTATATACTCCAAAACAGAGTAGAAAAGGGTATTGTATATGTTTTCTGACAGATTATATTCAGAGCAATTTTGTTTTTAATATTGGGGTGCCTAGATAATATTTAGACTTTTGTCGATTCACGTAAATTTAAAATTTCGGTATTTTACATGAGAGAGCATATTGAGTTGGTTTATATACTACAAAACAGAGTAGAAAAGGGAATTGTATTTTTTTTCTGACAGAGTATATTCAGAGCAATTTTGCTTTTAACAATTGGCGTGCCCAGATAATATTTAGATATTTTTCGATTCGCTAAATACAGAATTTCTGTATTTTACATGAGAGAGCATATGGAGTTGGTGTATATACGCCAAAACATAGTACAATAGGGCATTGTATATTTTTTCTCACAGATTATATTCAGAGCAATTTTGTTTTTAACATTGGGGTGCCTAGATAATATTTAGATTATTTTCGATTCACGTAAAATTAGGATTTCCGTATTTTACATGAGAGAGCATACTGAGGTGGTGTATATACTCCAATACAGAGTAGAATGGGGTATTGTATATTTATTCTGACAGATTTTATTCAGAGCAATTTTATTTGTAACATTGGATTGCCTAGATAATATTTAGATTATTTCAAATTGCGTAAAATTAGAATTTTGGTATTTTACATGAGAGAGCATAATTAGTTGGTGTATATACTCCAAAACAGAGTAGAATAAGGCATTGTATACTTTTTCTAACAGACTATATTCAAAGCCATTTTCTTATAACATTGGGGCGCCTAGATATTATTAAGATTTTTTTTGATTCACGTAATATTAGGATTTCGGTATTTTAAATGAGAGAACATATTGAGTTGGTGTATATACTATAAAACAGAGTAGAAAAGGGCATTATATATTTTATCTGACAGATTATATTCAGAGAAAATTTTCTATTAACATTGGGGTGCCATGATACTATTTAGATTTTTTTCGATTCACGGAATTTAGAATTTCGGTATTATACATGAGAGAGCATACTCAGTATGTTTATATACTCCAGAACAGAGTAGAAAAAGGCATTGTATTTTTATTCTAACAGACTATATTCAGAGCCATTTTCTTTTAACTTTAGGGTGCCTATATATTATTTAGATATTTGTCGATTCACATAAAATTAGAATTTCGGTATTTTACATGAGAGAGAATATTGAGTTTGTGTATATACTACAAAACAGAGTAGAAAAGGGCATTGTATATTTTTTCTGACAAATTATTTTCAGAGCAATTTTGCTTTTAACATTGGGGTGCCTAGAAAATATATAGAATTTGTTCGATTTGCTTACATATAGAATTTCTGTATTTTACATGAGAGAGAATATGGAGTTTGTGTATATACTCCAAAACAGAGTAGAATAGGGCATTTTATATTTTTTTGACAGATCATATTCAGAGCAATTTTGTTTCTAACATTGGGGTGTCTAGATAATATTTAAATTTTTTTTGATTTACGTAAATTTAGAATTATGGTATATTACATGAGAGAGCATACTGAGTTGGTTTATATACTTTAAAACAGAGTAGAATAAGGCATTGTATATTTTTTCTAACAGAGTATATTCAGAGCCATTTTCTTTTAACTTTGGGGCCCCTAGATATTATTTAGATTTTTTTCAATTCACGTAAAATTAGAATTTTGATATTTTACATGACAGAGTATATTGATTTGGTGTATATACTCAAAAACAGAGTACAATAGTGCATTTTATATATTTTCTGATAGATTATATTTAGAGCAATTTTGTTTTTAACATTGGGGTGCCTAGATTATATTTAGATTTTTCCGATACTGGTAAAATTATAATTTCGGTATTTTACATGAGAGAGCATACTTAGTTGGTGTATATAATCCAAAACTGAATAGAATAAGGCATTGTATATTTTATCTAACAGACTATATTCAGAGCCATTTTCTATTAACTTTGGGGTGCCTAGATATTATTAAGATTTGTTTTGGTTCACATAAAATTAAAATTTCGGTATTTTACATGAGAGAGTATATTAAGTTGGTGAATATACTCCAAAACAGAGTAGAAAACGTCATTGTATATTTTTTCTGACAGATTATATTCAGAGCAATTTTGCTTTTAACATTGGGGTGCCTAGATTATATACAGAGTTTTTTCGATTCACTTAAATACTGAATTTCTATATTTTACATCATAAAGAATATGGAGCTGTTGTATATACTCCAAAAAAAGTAGAATAGGGCATTGTATATTTTTTCTGACAGATTATATTCAGAGCAATTTAGTTTTTAACATTGGGGAGCCTAGATAATATTTAGATTTTTTTCAATTCACGTAAATTTAGAATTTCGATATATTACATGAGAGAGCATACCAAGTCGGTTTATATACTCCAAAACAGAGTAGCAAAAGGCATTGTATATTTTTTCTAACAGAATATATTCAGAGCGATTTTCTTTAAACTTTGGGGTGCCTAGATATTATTTAGATTTTATCAATTCGCGTAAATTTAGAATTTCGGTATTTTACATGAGAGAGCATATTGAGTTGGTGTAAATACTCCAAAAGAGAGTAGAAAAGGACATTGTATATTTTTTCTGACAGATTATATTCAGAGCAATTTTGCTTTTAACATTGGGGTGCCTAGATAATTTTTAGATTTTTTTAGATTCGCTTAAATATAGAATTTCTGTACTTTACATGAGAGAGAATATGGAGTTGGTTTATATACTCCAAAACAGAGTAGAATAAGGCCTTGTGTATTTTGTCTAATAGACTGTATTCAGAGTCATTTTCTTATAACTTTGGGGTGCCTAGATTTTATTTAGATTTTTTCGATACGCGTAAAATTAGAACTTCGGTACTTTACATTAGAGAGCATATTGAGATGGTGTATATACTACAAAACAAAGTAGAGAAAAGCATTGTATATTTTTTCTGACAGATTATATTCAGAGCAATTGTGCTTTTAACATTGGGTGCCTAGATAATATACAGATTTTTTTCGATTCGCTTAAACATAGAATTTCTATACTTTACATGAGAGAGAATATGGAGTTGGTGTATATACTCCAAAACAGAGTAGAATAGGGCATTGTATACTTTCTATAACGGACTATATTCAGAGCCATTTTCTTTTAACGTTGAGGCGCCTTGATATTATTTAGATTTTTTTCTTATGCGTAAAATTAGAATTTCGGTATTTTACATGAGAGAGCATATTGAGATGGTGTATATACTACAAAACAAAGTAGAAAAGGGCATTGTATATTTTTTCTGACAGATTATATTCAGAGCAATTTTGCTTTTAACATTGGGGTGCCTAGATAATACTTAGATTTTTTTCGATTCACGTAAAATTAGATTTTCGGTATTTAACATAAAAGAGCATACTGAGTTGGTGTATATACTTCAAAACAGAGTAGAATAGGGCATTGTATATTTTTTCTGAAAGATTATATTCAGAGCAATTTTGTTTATAACACTGAAGTGCCTAGATAATATTTATATTTTTATGATTCGTGTAAAATTAGAATTTCTGTATTTTACATGAGAGAGCATATTTTGTTGGTGTATATACTACAAAACAGAGTAGAAAAGGGCATTGAATGTTTTTTCTTACAGACTATATTCAGAGCAATTTTGCTTTTAACATTGGGGTCCCTACATAATATTTAGATTTTTTTGATTCGTGTAAAATTAGAATTTCTGTATTTTACATGAGAGAGCATATTTTGTTGGTGTATATACTACAAAACAGAGTAGAAAAGAGCATTGAATATTTTTTTTGACTGATTATATTAAGAGCAATTTTGCTTTTAACATTGGGGTGCCTAGATAATATTTGGGTTTTTTTCGATTCGCTTAAATATAGAATTTCTGTATTTTACATGAGAGAGCATATTGAGTTGGTGTATATACTCCAAAACAGAGTAGAATAGGTCATTGTATATTTCTTCTGACAGATTATATTCAGAGCAATTTTGTTTTTAACATTGGGGTGCCTAGGTAATATTTAGATTTTTTTCGATTCACATAAATTCAGAATTTCAGTATTTTACATGAGAGAGCTTACTGAGTTGGTTTATATACTCCAAAACAGAGTAGAATAAGGAATTCTATATTTTTTCCAACAGACGATATTCACAGCCATTTTCTGTTTACTTAGGGGATCCTAGATATTATTTAGATTTATTTCGATTTGTGTAAAATTAGAATTTCGGTATTTTACATGAGAGAGCATATTGAGTTTGTGTATATACTACAAAACAGAGTAGAAAAAAGCATTGTATATTTTTTCTGACAGATTATATTCAGAGCAATTTTTCTATAAATATTGTGGTGCCTAGATAATATATAGATTTTTTTCAATTCCCTTTAATATAGAATTTCTGTATTTTACATGAGAGAGCATATGGATTTGGTGTATATATCCCAAAGCAGAATAGAATAGGGCATTGTATATTTTTTCGGACAGATTATACTCAGAGCAATTTTGATTTTATCATTGGTGTGCCTAGATAATATTTAGATTTTTTTCGATTCGCTTAATTATAGAATTTCTGTATTTTACATGAGAGAGCATATGGATTTGGTGTATATATTACAAAGCAGAGTAGAATAGGGCATTGTATATTTTTTCTGACAGATTATATTCAGAGCAATTTGGTTTTTAACATTTCAATTCCTAGATAATATTTAGATTTTTTGATTCGGGTAAAATTAGAATTTCTGTATTTTACATGAGAGAGCATATTTTGTTGGTGTATATACTACAAAACAGAGTAGAATAGGAAATTGTATATTTTTTCTGACAGATTATATTCAGAGCAATTTTGCTATTCACATTGGGATGCCTAGATAATATTTAGATTTTTTTCGATTGGCTTAAATATAGAATTTCTGTGTTTTACATGAGAGATAATATGGAATAGGTGTATATACCCCAAAACAGAGTAGAATAGGGCATTGTATCTTTTTTCTGAGAGATTATATTCAGCGCAATTTTGTTTTTAACATTGGGGTGCCTAGATAATATTTAGATTTTTTTCGATTAACGTAAAATTAAAATTTCGGTATTTTACATGAGAGAGCACACTGAGTTGGTGTATATACTTCAAAAAAAAGTAGAATAAAGCATTGTATATTTTGTCCAACAGACTATATTCATAGCCATTTTATTTTAACTTTGGAGCACCTAGATATTTTTTAGAGTTTTTTGATTTCGCGTAAAATAATAATGTCTGTATTTTACATGAGAGAGAATATTGAGTTGGTGTATATACTCCAAAAAAGAATAGAATAGGGCATTGTATATTTTTTCTGACAGATTATTTTCAGAGCAATTTTCCTTTTAACATTGTGGTGCATACATAATATTTAGATTTTTTTCGATTCGCTTAAATATATAAATTCTGTATTTTACATTAGAGAGAATATTGAATGGTTTATATACTTTAAAACAGAGTAGAATAGGTCATTGTATATTTTTTCTGAGAGATTATATGTAGAGCAATTTTCTTTTTAACAATTGGGGGCCTAGATAATATTTAGATTTTTTTGAATTCACGTCAATATTGAATTTCTGTATTTTACATGAGAGAGCATATAAAGTTGCTGTATATCCTTCAAAACAAAGTAGAATAGGGCATTGTATATTTTTTCTGACAGATTATATTTAGAACAATACTGTTTTTAACATTGGGGTGCCTAGATAATATGTAGATTTTTTTCGATTCACGTAAAATTTGAATTTCTGTGTTTTACATGAGAGAGCATACTGAGTTGGTGTATATACTCCAAAACAGAGTAGAATAAGGCATTGTATATTTTTTCTGACAGATTATATTCAGAGAAATCTTGTTTAAACATCAAAGTGCCTAGATAATATTTAGATTTTCTCGATTTGAGTAAAATATGAACTTCGTTATTTTACATGAGAGAGCATACTTATTTGGTGTATATACTCCAAAACAGAGTAGAATAGGGCATTGTATATATTTTCTGACAGATTATATTCAGAGCAATTTTGTTTTTAACATTGCTGTGCCTAGATAATATTTAGATTTTATTCGATTCACGTAAAATTAGAATTTCGTTATTTTACGTTAGAGAGCATACTGAGTTGGTGTATATACTACAAAACAGAGTAGAATAGGGCATTGTACATTTTTTCTAACAGACTATATTCAGAGCCATTTTCTTTTAACTTTGGGGCGCCTAGATATTATTTAGATTTTTTCGATTTGCGTAAAATTATTATTTCGTTATTTTACATGAGAGAGCATACTGAGTTGGTGTATATACTCCAAAACAGATTAGAAAGAACATTGTATATTTTTTCTGACAGATTATATTCAGAGCAATTATGCTTTTAACATTGGGGTTCCTAGATAACATTTAGATTTATTCGATTCGGGTAAAATTACAATTTCTTTATTTTACATGAGAGAGCATAGTGAGTTGGTGTATATACTACAAAATAGAGTAGAAAAGAGCATTGTATATTTTTTCTGACAGATTATACAAAAAGCAATTTTGTTTTCAACATTGGGGTTCCTAGATAATATTTAGATATTTTTCGATTTGCTTAAATATAGAATTTCTGTATTTTACATGAGAGAGCATATAAAGTTGGTGTATATAGTCCAAAACAGAGTAGAATAGGGCATTTTATACTTTTTCTGACAGATTATATTCAGAGCAGTTTTGTTTTTAACATTGGGGTGCCTAGATAATACTTAGATTTTTTCGATTCGGGTAAAATTAGAATTTCGGTATTTTACATGAGAAAGCGTACTGAGTTGGTGTATATACTCCAAAACAGAGTAGAATAAGGGATTGTATATTTTTTCAAAGAGGCTATATTCAGAGCCATTTTCTTTTATCTTTGGGGCGCCTAGATATTATTTAGATTTTTTCGCTTCGTGAAAAATTAGAATTTCGTTATTTTACATGAGAGAGCATACTGAGTTGGTGTATATGCTCCAAAACACAGTAGAAAAAGTCATTGTATATTTTATCTGAGAGATTATATTCAGAGCAATTTTGCTTTTAACATTGGGGTGCCTAGATAATATTTAGATTATTTTCCATTAACGTAATATTAGAATTTTGGTATTTTACATGAGAGAGCATACAGAGTTGGTGTATATACTTTAAAACAGAGTAGAATAAGGAATTGTATATTTTTTCTGACATATTTTATTCAGAGCAATTTTGCTTTTAACATCGGGGTGCCTAGATAATATTTAGATTATTTTCGATTAATGTAAAATTAGAATTTTGGAATTTTACATGAGAGAGCATACTGAGTTGTTGTATATACTCCAAAACAGAGTACAATAGGGAATTGCATATTCTTAATGACAGATTATATGCAGAGCAATTTTGCTTTTAACATTGGGGTCCCTAGATAATATTTAGATTTTTTCGATTCAGGTAAAATTACAATTTCTGTATTTTACATGAGAGAGCATCCTGAGTTGGTGTATATACTACAAAACAGAGTAGAAAAGAAAATTGTATATTTTTTCTGACAGATTATATTCAGAGCAATTTTGCTTTTAACATTGGTGTTCCTAGATAATATTTAGATATTTTTTGATTCACTTAAATAAAGAATTTCTGTATTTTACATGAGAGAGTATACTGAGTTGGTGTATATACCCCAAAAACAAGTAGAATAGGTCATTGTATATTTTCACTGACAGATTATATTCAGAGCAATTTTGTTTTTAACATTGGGGTTGCTAGATAATATTTAGACTTTTTTCGATTCACGTAAAATTTTTATTTCGGTATTTTACATGAGAGAGCAAACTGAGTTGGTGTATATACTCAAAAACAGAGTAGAATACGGCATTGTATATTTTTTCCAACAGACTATATTCAGAGCCATTGTTTTCTAACATTGAGGTGCCTAGATATTATTTAGATTTTTTTGCTTCGCGTAAAATTAGAATTTCAATATTTTACATGAGAGATCATATTGAGTTGGTTTATATTCTCAAAAACAGAGTAGAATAAGGCATTGTGTATTTTTTCTGACAGATTATATTCAGAGCATTTTTGTTTTTAACATTGGGGTGCCTAGATAATATTTAGATTTTTTTCGATTTACGTAAAATTTAAATTTCGGTATACTTAATGAGAGAGCATAGTGAGTTGGTGTTTATAATTTAAAAAAGAGTAGAAAAGGGTATTTTATGTTGTTATGACAGATTATATTCAAAGCAATTTTGATTTTAACATTGGGGTTCCTAGATAATAATTAGATTTTTTTCGATACACGTAAAATTAGAATTTCTGTATTTTACCTGAGAGAGCATACTGACTTGGTGTATGTACTCCAAAAAAGAGTAGAATAAGGCATTGTATATTTTTTCTAAGAGACTATATTCAGAACCATTTTCTTTTTCTTAGGGGCGTCTAGATATTATTAAGATTTTTTTGGATTCGCGTAAAATTAGAATATCGGTATTTTACATGAGAGAGCATATTGAGTTGGTGTATATACTCCAAAACAGAGTAGAAAAGGGCATTGTATATTCTTTCTAACAGACTATATTCAGAGCAATTTTGCTTTTAACATTGGTGTGCCTAGATCATATATAGATTTTTTTCGATTTACGTAAAATTTAAATTTCGGTATCCTTAATGAGAGAGCATAGTGAGTTGGTGTTTATAATTTAAAACAGGGTAGAAAAGGGCATTGTATATTTGTTCTGACAGATTATATTCATAGCAATTTTGCTTTTAACTTTGGGGTGCCTAGATAATATTTAGATTTTTTTGGATTTGCTTAAATATAGAATGTCTGTATTTTACACGAGAGAGTGTATGGTGTTGCTGTATATAATTCAAAACAGAGTGGAATAGGGCATTGTATATTTTTTCTGACTGATTATATTCAGAGCAATTTTGCTTATAACATTGGGGTGCCTAGATAATATTTAGATTTTATTCGATTCACGTATAATTAGAATTTCAGTATTTTACATGAAAGACCCTACTTAGTTGGTGTATATACTTCAATAGTGAGTAGAAAAAGGCATTGTGTATTTTTTCTAACAGACAATATTAAGAGCCATTTTCTTTTAACTTAGTTGCGCCTAGATATTATTAAGATTTTTTTCGGTTCGCCTAAAATTAGAATTTTGGTATTTTACATGAGAGAGCATATTGAGTGGGTGTATATTCTCCGAAACAGATTAGATAAAAGCATTGTATATCTTTTTTGACAGACTATATTCAGGAAAATTTTGCTTTTAACATTGGGGTGCCAAGATAATATTTAGATTTTTTTCGATTCACATAAAATTAGAATTTCGGTATTTTACATGAGAGAGCATATTGAGTTGGGGTATATACTCCAAAACAGAGTAGAATAAGGCATTGTATATTTTTTATAACAGACTGTATTCAGAGCCATTTTCTTTTTACTTTGGGGTGCCTAGATATTATTAAGAATTTTTCCATTCACGTAAAATTTGAATTTTTGTATTTTAAATGAGAGAGCATGCTGAGTTGGTGTATATACTATAAAACAGAGTAGAATAAGGCATTGTATATTATTTCTAACACATTATATTCAGAGCAATTTTGCTTTTAACATTGTAGTGAATATATAATATTTAAATGTTTTCGATTTGGGTAAAATTAGGATTTCTTTATTTTACATGAGAGAGCATATTGAGTTGGTGTATATACTGCAAAACAGAGTATAAAAGGGCACTGTATATTTTTTCTGACAGACTATATTGAGAGCAATTTTGCTTTTAACTTTGGGGTGCCTAGATAATATTTAGATTTTTTTGGATTCGCTTAAATATAGAATGTCTGTATTTTATATGAGGGAGCATATAAAGTTGCCGTATATACTTCAAAACAGAGTAGAATAGGGCATTGTATATTTTTCCTGACAGATTATATTCAGAGCAATTTTGTTTTCAACATTGGGGTCTCTAGATAATATTTAGATTTTTTAGATTTGGGTAAAATTAGAATTTCATTATTTTACATGAGAGAGCATACTGAGTTGGTGTATATTCTCCAAAACAGAGTAGAATAAGGCATTGTATATTTTTTCTAACAGACTATATTCAGAGCCATTTACTTTTAACTTTGGGGAGCCTATATAATATTTAGATTTTTTTCGATACGCATAAATATAGAATTTCTGTATTTCACTTGAGAGAGCACATGGAGTTGTTGAATATATTGCAAAACAGAGTAGAATAGTGCATTTTATATTTTTTCTGACAGATTATATTCAGAGTAATCTTGTTTTTAACATTGTGGTGCCTAGATAATATTTCGATTTTTTCCATTCGGGTAAAATTAGAATTTCTGTATTTTACATGAGAGAGCATATGGAGTTGGTGTATATACTCCAAAACAGAGTAGAATAAGGCATTGTATATTTTTTATAAAAGACTATATTCAGAGTCATTTTCTTTTAACTTAGTGGCGCCTAGATATTATTAAAATTTTATTCGTTTCGCGTAAAATTAGAATTTCTGTATTTTACATGAGAGAGCATATGCAGTTGGTGTATATACTCCAAAACAGAGTAGAAAAGGGCATTGTATAATTTCTTGACAGACTATATTCAGAGCAATTTTGCTTTAAACATTGGGGTGGCTAGATAATATTTAGATTCTTTTCGATTCACATAAAATTAGAATTTCGGTGTTTTACCTGATAGAGCATAATGAGTTGGTGTATATACTCCGAAACAGAGTAGAAAAAACATTGTATATTTTATCTGACAGACTATATTCATTGCAATTTTGCTTTTAACATTGGGGTGCCTAGATAATATTTAGATATTTTTCGATTAGCTTAAATATAGAATTTCTGTATATTACATGAGAGAGCATATGGAGTTGGTTTATATACTCCAAAACAGAGTAGAATAGGGCATTGTATATTTTTTCTGACAGATTATATTCAGAGCAATTTTGCTTTAAACATTGGGGTGCCTAGATAATATTTAAATTATTTTGATTGACGTAAAATTAGAATTTCGGTATTTTACATTAGAGAGCATACTGAGTTGGTGTATATACTCCAAAACAGTAGAATAAGGCATTGTATATTTTTTTATAACAGAAAATATTCAGAGCCATTTTCTTTTAACTTTGGGGCCCTAGATATTATTAAGATTTTATTTGATTCGCGTAAAATTTGAATTTCGGTATTTTACATGAGAGAGCATATTGAGTTGGTGTATATACTCCAAAAAAGAGTAGAAAAGGGCATTGTATATTCTGTCTGAGAGACTATATTCAGAGCAATTTTGCGATTAACATCATGGGGGGCCTAGATAAAATTTAGATTTATTTCGTTTCACGTAAAATCAGAATTTTGGTATTTTACATGAGAGAGCATACTCAGTTGGTATATATACTCCACAACAGAGTGGAATAAGGCATTGTATATTATTTTGAGGATACTATATTCAGGGCCATTTTCTTTTAACTTTGGGGCGCCTAGATATTATTTGGATTCTTTTCGATTCGTGTAAAACTACAATTTCGGTATTTTACATGAGAGAGCATACTGTGTTGGTGTATATACTCCAAAACCGAGTAGAATAGGGCATTGTATATTTTTTCTGACAGATTATATTCAGAGAAATTTTGCTTTTAACATTCGGGTGCCTAGACAATACTTAGATTTTTTCGATTCGGGTAAAATTAGAATTTCTGTATTTTACATGAGAGAACATATTGAGTTCGTGTATATACTAAAAAACAAAGTAGAAAAGAACATTGTATATTTTTTCTGACAGATTATATTCAGAGCAATTTTTCTTTTAACATTGGGGTGCCTAGGTAATATTTAGATTTTTTTTCGTTTTGCTTAAATATAGAATTTTTGTATTTTACATTAGAGAGCATATGGAGTTTTTGTATATACTCCAAAACATAGTAGATTAGGGCATTCTATATTTTTTTCTGACAGATTATACACAGAGCAATTTTGTTTTTAACACTGGGGTGCGTAGATAATATTTAGATTTTTTCGATTCGGTTAAAATTTGAATTTCGGTATTTTACATGAGAGAGCATACTGAGTTGGTGTATAAACTCCAAAACAGAGCAGAATAAGGCATTGTGTATTTTTTCTAACAGACTATATTCAGAGCCATTTTCTTTTAACTTTGGGGAGCCTAGATATTATTTAGATTTTTATCGATTTGCGAAAAATTTGAATTTTGGTAGTTTACATGAGAGAGCATATTGAGTTGGTGTATATACTCCAAAACAGAGTAGAAAAGGGCATTGTATATTTTTTCTGACAGATTATACTCAGAGCAATTTTGCTTTTAAAATTGGGGTGCCTAGATAATATTTAGATTTCTTTGATTTGCTTAAATATAGAATTTCTGTATTTTACATGAGAGAGAATACGGAGTTGGTGTATATACTCCCAAACAGAGTACAATAGGGCATTGTATATTTTTTCTGACAGATTATATTCAGAGCAATTTTGTTTTAACATTGGGGTGACTAGATAATATTTAAATATTTTTGATTCAGGTAAAATTAGAATTTCTGTATTTTACATGATAGAGCGTACTGAGTTGTTTATATACTCCAAAACAGAGTAGAATAAGGCATTGTATATTTTTTCTAACAGACTATGTTCAGAGCCATTTTCTTTTAACTTTGGGGCACCTAGATATTATTTAGACTTTTTCGGATTCACGTAAAATTTGTATTTCGGTGTTTTACATGAGAGAGCATATTGAGTTGGTGTATAACCTCCAATACAGATTAGAAAAGGGCATTGTATATTATTTCTGACAGACTTTATTCAGAGCAATTTTGCTTTTAACATTGGGGTGCCTAGATAATATTTAAATTTTTTCGATTCGGGTAAAATTAGATTTTCTGTATTTTACATGAAAGAGCATATTGAGTTGGTATATATACTGCAAAAAAACATAGAAAAGGGCATTGTATATTTTTTCTGACAGACTATATTAAGAGCAACTTTTCTTTTAACTTTGAGGTGCCTAGATAATATTTAGATTATTTTGGATTCGCTTAAATATAGAATATCTGTATTTTACATGAGAGAGCATATGGAGTTGCTGTATATACTTCAAAACAGAGTAGAATAGGGCATTGTATATCTTTTCTGACAGATTATATTCAGAACAATTTTTTTTTAACATTGGGGTCCCTAGATAATATTTAGATATTTTAGATTTGGGTAAAATTAGAATTTCTCTATTTTACATGAGAGAGAATACTGAGTTGGTGTATATACTCCAAAACAGAGTAGAATAAGGCATTGTATATTTTTTCTAACACACTATATTTAGAGTCATTTTCTTTTAACTTTGGGGTGCCTAGATATTATTTAGATTTTCTTCGATTCACGTATTATTAGAATTTCGGTATTTTACATGAGAGAGCATATTGTGTTGGTGTATGTACTACAAAACAGAGTAGAAAATGGCATCGTATATATTTTCTGACAGATTATATTCAGAGAAATTTTTATTTTAACATTGGGGTGACTAGGTAATATTTAGATTTTTTTCGGTTTGCTTAAATATAGAATTTCTGTATTTTACATGAGAGAGCATATTGCGTTGGTGTATATACTCCACAACATGGTAGAATAAAGCATTGTATATTTTCCCTGACAGATTATACTCAGAGAAATTTTGTTTCTAACATTGGGGTGCCTAGATAATATTTAGAATTTTTCCGATTCGCTTAAATATAGAATTTCTGTATTTTACATGAGAGAGCATGAGGAGTAGGACTATATACTCCAAAACAAAGTAGAAAAGAAAATTGTATATTTTTTCTGACAGACTATATTCAGAGTAATTTTGCTTTTAACATTGGGGTGACTTGATAATATTTAGATATTTTTCGATTCACTTAAATATAGAATTATTGTATATTACATGAGAGAGTATATGGAGTTAGTGTATATACTCGGAAACAGAGTAGAATAGGGCATTGTATATTTTTTCTGACAGATTATCCTCAGAGCAATTTTTTTTTTAACATTCGGGTGCCTACGTAATATTTATATTATTTTTGATTCAGGTAAAATTATAATTTCGGTATTTTACATAAGAGAGCAAGCTGAGTTGGTGTATATACTCAAAAACAAAGTAGAATAAGGCATTGTATATTTTTTCCAACAGACTATATTCAGCGCCATTTTTTCCCAACTTTGGGGCACCTAGATTTTATTTAGATTCACGTAAAATTAGAATTTCGGTATTTTACATGAGAGAGCATATTGTGTTGGTGTATATACTACAAAACAGAGTAGAAAAGGGCATTGTATATTTTTTCTGACAGATTATATTTAGAGCAATTTTGCTTTTTAAATTGGGTTGCCTAGATAATATTTAGATTTTTTTCGATTTGCTTAAATATAGAATTTCTGTATTTTACATGAGAGAGCAAATGGAGTTGGTGTATATACTCTAAAACAGAGTAGAATAGGGCATTTTATATTTTTTCTGACAGATTATATTCAGAGAAATTTTGTTATTAACATTAGAATGCCTAGATAATATTTAAATTATTTCGATTCGGGTATAATTAAAATTTCGTTATTTTACATGATAGAGCCTATGGAGTTGGTGTATATACTCCAAAACAAAGTAGAACAGGGCATTGTATATTTTTTCTGACAGACTATATTCAGCGCAATTTTGCTTTTAACATTGGGGTGCCTAGATAATATTTATATTAATTTCGATTCACGTAAATTTAGAATTTCGGTATTTTACATGAGAGAGCATACTGAGTTGGTGTATAAACTCCAAAACAGAGTAGAATAAGGCATTGTATTTTTTTTCCAACAGACTATATTCAGAGGCATTTTCTTTTAACTTTGGGGCGCCTAGATATTATTTAGATTTTTATCGATTCGTGAAAAATTTGAATTTCGGTAGTTTACATGAGAGAGCATATTGAGTTGGTGTATATACTCCAAAACAGAGTAGAAAAGGGCATTGTATATTTTTTCTGACAGATTATACTCAGAGAAATTTTGCTTTTAACATTGGGGTGCCTAGATAATATTTAGATGTTTTTGATTCGCTTAAATATAGAATTTCTGTATTTTACATGAGCTAGAATACGGAGTTGGTGTATATACTCCCAAACAGAGTAGAATAAGGCATTGTATATTTTTTCTGACAGATTATATTCAGAGTAATTTTGTTTTAACATTGGGGTGACTAGATAATATTTAGATTTTTTTGATTCGGGTAAAATTAGACTTTTGGTATTTTACATGAGAGAGCATAGGGAGTTGGTGTATATACTCCAAAACAGAGTATAATAAAGCATTGTATATTTTTTATAACAGACTATATTCAGAGCCATTTTCTTTTAACTTTGGGGCGCCGAGATAGTATTAAGATTTTTTTCAGGTCGCGTAAAATTATAATTTTGGTATTTTACATTAGAGAGCATATTGAGTTGGTGTATATACTTTAAAACAAAATAGAAAAGTGCATTGTATATTTTTTCTGATAGATTATATTCAGAGCAATTTTGCTTTTAACATTGAAGTTCCTAGATAATATTTAGATTTTTTTCGATTCAAGTAAAATTAGAATTTCTGTATTTTATATAAGAGAGCATACTGGTTTGGTGTATATACTCCAAAACAGTGTAGAACAGGGCATTGTATATTTTTTCTAATGGACTATATTCAGAGCCATTTTCTTTTAACTTTGGGGCGCCTATCTATTATTTAGATTTTTTTCGATTCCCGTAAAATTTGAATTTCGGTATTTTACAAGAGAGAGCATATTCAGTTCGTGTATATACTACAAAACAGAGTAGAAAAGAGCATTGTATATTTTTTCTAACACACTATGTTCAGAGCCATTTTCTTTTAACTTTGGGGCACATAGATATTATTTACATTTTTTTCGATTCTCATAAAATTAGCATTTCTGTGTTTTACATTAGAGAGCATATTGAGTTGGTGTATATACTCCAAAACAAAGTAGAAAAGGGCACTGTATATTTTTTCTGACAGATTATATTCAGGGCAATTTTGCTTATAACATTGAGGTCCGTAGATAATATTTAGATTTTTTTTGATTCACGTAAATTTAGAATTTTGGTATTTTACAGAAGAGAGCATACTGTGTTGGTGTATATATTCCAAAAGAGAATAGAAAAAGGCATTGTATGTTTTTTCTAATAGACTGTATTCAGAGCCATTTTCTTTTAACTTTGAGGTGCCTAGATAATATTTAGATTTATTTCGATTCCCTTTAATATAGAATTTCTGTATTTTACATGAGAGAGCATATGGAGATGGTGTATATGCTCCAAAACAGAGTAAAATAGGGCGTTTTATATTTTTTCTGACAGATTATATTCAGAGCAATTTTCTTTTTAACATTGGGGTGCCTAGATAATATTTAGATTTTTTCAATTCAGGTAAAATTAGAATTCCTGTATTTTACATGAGAGAGCATACTGAGTTGGTGTATATACTTCAAAACAGAGTAGAATAAGGCATTGTATATTTTTCATTACAGACTATATTCAGAGCCATTTTCTTTTAACTTAGTGGCGCCTAGATATTATTAAGATATTTTTCGATTCGCCTAAAATTGAAATTTTGGTATTTTACCTTAGAGAGCATATTGAGTGGGTGTATATACTTTATAACAGATTAGAAAAAAGCATTGTATATTTTTTCTGACAGACTATATTAAGAGCAATTTTGCTTTTAAAATTGGGGTGCCTAGATAATATTTAGATTTTTTTCGATTCACGTAAAATTAGAATTTCGGTATTTTACATGAGAGAGCATCTTGAGTTGGCGTATATACTCCAAAACAGAGTAGAAAAGGAAATAGTATATTTTTTCTGACAGACTATATTCAGAGCAATTTTGCTTTTAACACTGGGGTGCCTAGATTATATTTAGATATTTCTCGATTCGCTTAAATATAGAATTTCTGTATATTACATGAGAGAGCATATGGAGTTGGTGTATATACTCAAAACAGAGTAAAATAGGGCATTTTGTATTTTCTCTGACAGATTAAACTCAGAGCAATTTTGTTTTTAACTTTGGGGTGCCTAGATAATATTTAGATTTTTTTCGATGGGCTTAAATTTAGAATTTCTGTATTTTACATGGGAGAGCATATGGAGTTGGTGTATATACTCCAATACAGAGTAGAACAGGGCATTGTATATTTTTTCTGACAGATTATATTCAGAGCAATTTTGTTTTTAACATTGGTGTGCCTAGATAATATTTAGATTTTATTCGATTCACGTATAATTAGAATTTCGTTATTTTACATGAGAGAGCATACTGAGTTGGTTTATATACTACAAAACAGATTAGAATAAGGCATTGTACATTTTTTCTTACAGACTATATTCAGAGCCATTTTCTTTTAACTTTGGGGTGCCTAGAAATTATTTAGATTTTTTCGGTTCGTGTAAAATTTGAATTTCATTATTTTACAGGGGAGAGCATACTGAGTTGGTGTATATACTCCAAAACAGAGTAGAAAAGAGCATTGTATATTTTTTCTGACAGATTATATTCAGAGCAATTTTGCTTTTAACATTGGGGTGCCTAGATAATATTTAGATTTTTTCGATTCGGGTAAAATTAGAATTTCTGTATTTTACATGAGAGAGAATACTGAGTTAGTGTATATACTACAAAATAGAGTAGAAAAGGGCATTGTATATTTTTTCTGACAGATTATTTTCAGAACAATTTTGCTTTTAACATTGGGGTGCCTAGATAATATTTAGATTTTTTCAATTCAGGTAATATTAGAATTTCTGTGTTTTACAAGAGAGAGCAAACTGTGTTGGTGTATATACTCAAAAGCAGAGTAGAATAAGGCATTGTATATTTTTTCTAACAGACTATATTCAGAGCCATTTTTTTTCACTTTGGGGCGCCTAGATATTATTTAGATTTCTTTCGATTCACGTAAAATTAGTATTTCAATATTTTACATGAGAGAGCATCTTGAGTTGGTTTTTATACTACAAAGCAGAGTAGAAAAAAGCATCGTATTTTTTTCTGACAGACTATTTTCCAAGCAATTTTGCATATAACATTGGGGTGCCTAGATAATATTTAGATTATTTTCGATTCACTTAAATATAGAATTACTGTATTTTACATGAGAGAGCATATTGAGTTGGTCTATATACACCAAAACAGTGTAGAATAGGGCATTGTATATTTTTTCTGACAGATTATACTATGAGCAATTTTGCTTTTAATATTGGGGTGCCTAGATAATATTTAGATTTTTTTCGATTTGCTTAAATATAGAATTTCTGTATTTTACATGAGAGTACATGAGGAGTTGGTGTATATACTCAAAAACAGAGTAGAATAGGGCATTTTATATTTTTTCTAACAGATTATATTCAGAGCAATTTTGTTTTTAACATTGGGGTGCCTAGATAATATTTAGATTTTCTCGATTCGTGTAAAATTAGAATTTCTTTATTTTACATGGGAGAGCATACTTAGTTGGTGTATATACTTCAAAGCGGAATAGAATAGGGCATTGTATATTTTATCTGACAGATAATATTCAGAGCAATTTTGCTTTTAACGTTGGGGTGCCTAGATACTACTTAGATTTTTTTTGATTCACGTAAATTTAGAATTTCTGTATTTTACATGAGACAGAATATGGAGTTGGTGTATATACTCCAAACCAGAGTAGAATAGGGCATTGTATATTTTTTCTGACAGAAAATAGTAAGAGTAGTTTTATTTTTAACACTGGGGTGCCTAGATAATATTTAGATTTTTTTCGATTTACGTAAAATTGGAATTTCTGTATATTTCAATAAAGAGCATACTGATTTGGTGTATATCCTCCAAAACAGAGTAGAATAAGGCATTGTATATTTTTTCTAACAGACTATATTCAGAGCCATTTTTTTTCACTTTGGGGCGCCTAGATATTATTTAGATTTTTTTGATACGTGTAAAATTAAAATTTCAATATTTTACATGAGAGAGCATATTGCGTTGGTGTATATACCCCAAAACAGAGTAGAAAAAAGCATTGTATATTCTTTTGACAGATTATACTCAGAACGATTTTGCTTTTAACATTGGGGTGCCTCGATAATACTTAGAATTTTCTCGATTCACGTAAAATTAGAATTTCGATATTTTACTTGAGAGAGCATAGTGACTTGGTGTATATACTCCAAAACTGAGTAGAATAAGGCATTGTATATTTTTTCTAACAGACTATATTCAGAGCCATTTTCTTTTAACTTTTGGGCGCCTAGATATTTTTTAGATTTTTTTCGATTCGCGTAAAATTTGAATTTCGTTATTTTACATGAGAGAGCATATTGAGTTGGTGTATATACTCGAAAACAGAGTAGAAAAAGGCATTGTATATTTTTTCTGACAGATTATATTCAGAGAAATTCTACTTTTAACATTGGGGTGCCTATATAATATTTAGATATTTTTGGATTCACGTAAATTTAGAATTTATGTATTTTACATGAGAGAGCATACTGAGTTGGTGTATATACTCCAAAACAGAGTAGAAAAGGGCATTGTATATTGTTTCTTTCAGATTATATTCAGAGCAATTATGCTTTTAACATTGGGTTGCCTAGATAATATTTAAATTTTTTTCGATTCACGTAAATGTAGAATTTCGGTATTTTACATGAGATCGCATACTGAGTTGGTGTATAAACTCCAAAATAGAGTAGATTAAGGCATTGTATATCTTTTCTAACAGGTTATATTCAGAGCAATTTTCTTTTAACTTTGGGGCACCTAGATATTATTTAGATTTTTAACGATTTCTGTAAAATTAGAATTTTGGTATTTTACATGTGAGAGCATATTGAGCTGGTGTATATACTCCAAAACAAAGTAGAATAGGGCTTTGTATATTTTTTCTGACATATTATACTTAAAGCAATTTTGCTTTTAACATTGGGGTGCCTCGATAATATTTAGATTTTTTTCGATTTGCTTAAATATAGGATTTATGTATTTTACTTGAGAGAGAATACGGAATTTGTGTATATTCTCCCAAAAAGAGTACAATAGGGAATTGTATATTTTTTCTGAGAGATATTATACAGAGCAATTTTTTTTTATCACTGGGGTGCCTAGATAATATTTAGAATTTTTTCAATTTACAGAAAATTAGAATTTCGGTATATTTCAATAGAGAGCATACTGATTTGGTGTATATCCTCCAAAACAGAGTAGAATAAGGCATTGTATATTTTTTCTAACAGAGTATATTCAGAGCCACTTTCTTTTAACTTTGGGGCACCTAGATATTATTTAGCTTATTTCGATTCGCGTAAAATTAGAATTTCGATATTTTACATGAGAGAGCATATTGAGTTGGTGTATATACTCCAAAACAGAGAAGAATAGGGCATTGTATATTTTTTCTGACAGATTATATTCAGAGCAATTCTGTTTTAACATTGGTGTGCCTAGATAATATTTAAAATTTTTCGATTTGGGTAAAATTAGAATTTCTGTATTTTACATGAGAGAGCATACTGAGTTGGTGTATATACTCCAAAACAGAGTAGAATAAGGCATTGTATATTTTTTCTAACGGAGTATATTCAGAGCCATTTTCTTTTAACTTTGGGGTGCCTAGATAATATTTAGATATTTTTCGATATGCTTAAATATAGAATTTCTGTATTTTAAATGAGAGAGCATATGGAGTTGGTGTATGTATTGCAAAACAGAGTAGAATAGGGCATTTTATATTTTTTCTGATAGATAATATTTAGAGTAATTTTGTTTTTAACATTGGGGTGCCTAGATAATATTTAGATTTTCCATTCTGGTAAAATTAGAATTTCGGTATTTTACATGAGAGAGCATAATGAGTTGGTGTATATACTCCAAAACAGAGTAGAATAAGGCATTGTATATTTTTTTGACAGATATTATACAGAGAAATTTTGTTTATAACACTGGGGTGCTTAGATAATATTTAGATTTTTTTTGATTTATGTAAATTTAGAATTTCCGTGTATTTCAATAGAGAGCACACTGATTTGGTGTATATCCTCCAAAACAGAGTAGAAGAAGGCTTTGTATATTTTTTATAACAGACTATATTCAGAGCCATTTTCTTTTAACTTAGTGGCGCCTAGATATTAATAAGATTTTTTTCGATTCGTCTAAAATTATAATTTCGGAATTTTACATGAGGGAGCATATTGAGTTGGTGTATATACTCCAAAACAGAGTAGAAACAGGCATTGTATATTTTTTTCAGGAACTATATTCAGAGCAATTTTTCTTTTAACATTGTGGTGCCTAGATAATATTTAGATTTTATTCAATTCACGTAAAATTTGTATTTCGGTATTTTACATGAGAGAGCATATTGAGTTATGTATATACTCCAAAACAGAGTAGAAAAGGGCATTGTATTTTTTTGGACAGACTATATTCAGAGCAATTTTGCTTTTAATATTGGGGTGCCTACATATTATTCAGATATTTTTCGATTCGCTTAAATATAGAATTTCTGTATATTATATGAGAGAGCATATGGAGTTGGTGTATATACTCCAAAAGAGAGTAAAATAGAACATTGTATATTTTCTCTGACAGATTATACTCAGAGCAATTATGCTTTTAACATTGGGGTGCCTAGATACTAAGATTTCTTTTGATTCATGTAAAATTAGAATTTCGGTATTTTACATAAGAGAGCATACTGACAGATGTATATACTTGAAAACAGTGTAGAATAAGGCATTGTATATTTTTGCTGACAGATTATATTCAAAGCAATTTTGGTTTTATCATTGGGGTGCCTAGATAATATTTAGATTTTTTTCGATTTACGTAAAATTAGAATTTCGGTATATTTCAATAGAGAGCATACTGATTTGGTGTATATCTTCCAAAACAGAGTAGAATAAGGCATTGTATATTTTCTCTAACAGACCATATTCAGTGCCATTTTCTTTTACCTTTGGTGAACCTAGGTTATATTAAGATTTTTTTCGATTCACGTAAAATTAGAATTTCGGTATTTTCCATGAGAGAGCATTTGAGTTGGTGTATATACTCCAAAATAGAATAGAAAAAGGCATTGTATATTTTTTCTGACAGATTATATTCAGAGCAATTTTGCTTTTAACATTCGGGTGCCTAGATACTACGTAGATTTTTTTTGATTCACGTAAAATTAGAATTTCGGTATTTTACATGAGAGAGCATACTGACTGGTGTATATACTCCAAAAAAACAGAGTAGAATAAGGCATTGTATATTTTTTCTGACAGATTATATTCAGAGCAATTTTTTTTTTAACATTGGAATGCCTGGATAATATTTAGATTTTTCTATTCACGTAAAATTAGAATTTCGGTATTTTACATGAGAGAGCATACTCAGTTGGTTTATATACTCCAAAACAGAGTAAAATAGGGCGTTGTATATTTTTTCTTACAAATTTTATTCAGAGCAATTTTGTTTTTAACATTGGGTTGCCTAAATAATATTTAGATTTTCTCGATTAAGGTAAAATTAGACTTTCTGTATTTTACATGAGAGAGCATATTTAGTTGGTGTATATACTCCAAAACAGAGTAGAAAAAGGCATTGTATATTTTTTTGACAGACTATATTCAGAGCAATTTTGCTTTTAACATTGGGGTGCCTAGATAATATTTAGATTTTTTTCGATTTGCTTAAATATAGAATTTCTGTATTTTACATGAGAGAGCATATGTAGTTGGTGTATGTACTCCAAAACTGAGTAGAATAGAACATTGTATATTTTTGTTGACAGATTATACTCAGAGAAATTTTCTTTTTAACATTGGCGTGCCTAGATAATATTTAGATTTTTATCGATTCGCTTCAATATAGAATTTCTGTATTTTACATGAGAGAGCAAATGGAGTTGGTGTATAAACTCTAAAACAGAGTAGAAAATGGCATTGTATATTTTTTGTGACTGATTATATTCAGAGCAATTTTGCTTTTAAAATTGAAGTGCCTAGATAATATTTAGATTTTTTTCGATTAACGTAAAATTAGAATTTCAAAATTTTACATGAGAGAGCATACTGAGTTGGTGTATATACTTCAAAACACAGTAGAATAGGGCATTGTATTTTTTTCTGACAGACTATATTAAGAGCAATTTTGCTGTTAATATTGGGGTGCCTAGATAATATTTAGATTTTTTTCGATTCGCTTAAATATAGAATTTCTATATTTTACATGAGAGAGCATATGGAGTTGGTGTATATACTCCAAAACAGTGTAGAATAAGAAATTGTATATTTTTCTGAAAGACTATATTCAGAAAAATTTTGCTTTTAATATTGGGGTGCCTAGATAATATTTAGATTTTTTCGATTCACGTAAAATTAGAATTTTTGTATTTTACATGAGAGAGCATATTGAGTTGGTGTACATACTCCAAAATACAGTAGCAAAGGGCATTGTATATTCTTTCTAACAGACTATCTTCAGAGCAATTTTGCTTTTAACATTGGGTTGCCTAGATAATATTTAGATTTTTTTCGATTCACGTAAAATTAAAATTTCGGTATTTTACATGAGAGAGCATAGTGACTTGGTGTATATATTCCAAAACAGAGTAGAATAAGGCATTGTATATTTTTTATAACAGACTATATTCAGAGCCATATTCTTTTAACTTTGGGGCGCCTAGATATTATTTAGATTTTTTTCGATTCTTGTAAAATTAAAATTTCTGTATTTTACATGAGAGAGCATATTGAGTTGGTGTATATACTACAAAACAGAGTAGAAAAAGGCATTGTATATTTTTTGACAGATTATATTCAGAGAAATTTTGCTTTTAACTTTAAGGTGTCTAGATAATATTTAGATTTATTTCGATTCACTTAAATATCGAATTTCTGTATTTTACATTAGAGAGCATACTGAGTTGGTGTATATACTCCAAAACAGAGTAGAATAAGGCATTGAATATTATTACTAACAGACTATAATCAGAGCCATTTTCTTTTAACGTTGGGGTGCCAAATAATGTTTAGATTTTTTTCCATACGCTTAAATATAGAATTTCTGTATTTTACATGAGAGAGCATATGGAGTTGGTGTATATATTGCAAAAGAGTGAAATAGGGCATTGTATATTTTTTCTAACAATGTATTCAGAGCAATTTTGTTTTTAACATTGAGGTGTTTAGATAATATGTAGATTATTTTCGATTCACGTAAAATTAGGATTTTTGCATTTTACAGGAGGGATCATACTGAGTTGGTGTATATACTCAAAAACACAGTAGAATTAAACATTGTATATTTTTTTAACAGACTATATTCAGAGACATTTTGTTTTAACTTTGGGGTGCCTAGATAAGATTTAAATTTTTTTTGATTCGCTTCAATATAGAATTTCTGTATTTTACATGAGAGAGCATAGAGTTGGTGTATATACTCCAAAACATGGTAGAATTAAGCATTGTACATTTTTTCTGACAGATTATACTCAGATCAATTTTGTTTTTAACATTTGGGTGCCGAGATAGTATTTAGATTTTATTAGATTCGCTTGAATATATAATTTCTTTATTTTACATGAGCGAGCATACGGATTCGGTTTATATACTCCAAAACAGACTAGAATAAGGCATTGTATATTTTTTCTAACAGACTATATTCAGAGCCATTTTCTTTTAACTTTGGGGCGCCTAGATATTATTTAGATTTTTGTTGATTCGTGTAAAATTAGAATTTCTGTATTTTACATGAGAGAGCATAATGAGTTGGTGTATATACTTCAAAAAAGAACAGAAAAAGGCATTGTATTTTTTTGGACAGATTATATTCTAAGCAATTTTGCTTTTAACATTGGGGTGCCTAGGTAATATTTAGATTTTATTGAATTCACTTAAATATAGAAATTCTGTATTTTACATGAGAGAGCATATTGAGTTGGTGTATATTCTCCAAACAGAGTAGAATAGGGCATTGTATATTTCTTCTGACAGGTTATATTCAGAGCAATTTTGTTTTTAACAATAGGGTGCTAGATAATATCTAGATTTTTTCGATTCTTGTAAAATTATAATTTCTGTATTTTACATGACAGAGCATACTTAGTTGGTGTATATACTCCAAAACAGAGTAGAATAAGGCATTGTGTATTTTTTCTAACAGACAGTTTTCAGAGCCATTTTCTTTTAACTTTGGGGCTAATAGATATTATTTAGATTTTTTTCGATTCACTTAAAATTAGGATTTCGGTATTTTATATGAGAGAGCATAATTAGTTGGTGTATATAATCCAAAACGTAGTAGAAAAAAGCATTGTATATTTTTTCTGAGAGATTATATTCAGTGGAATTTTGCTTATAACATTGGTGTGCCTAAATTATATTTACATTATTTTCGATTCGCTTAAATATAGAATTTCTGTATTTTACATGAGAGAGCATATGGAGGTGGTGCATATACTACAAAACAGAGTAGAAAAAGGCATTGTATGTTTTTTCTGACCGAGTATATTCAGAGCAATTTTGTTTTTAACATTGGGGTGCCTAGATAATATTTAGATTTTGTTCGATTTGCTTGCATATAGAATTTCTGTATTTTACATGAGACAGCATATGGAGTTAGTGTATATAGTCTAAAACAGAGTAGAATAAGGCATTGTATATTTTTTCTGAAGGATTATATTCAGAGCAATTTTTTTTAACATTGGGGTGCCTAGATAATATGTAGATTTTTTTCGATTCACGTAAATTTAGAATTTTTGCATTTTACAGGAGAGAGCATATGGACTTGTTGTATATTCTTTAAAACAGAGTAGAATAAGGCTTTGTATATTTTTTCTGACAGGATATTTTTAGAGCAATTTCGTTTTTAACATTGTGATGCTTAGATAATATTTAGATTTTTTCGATTGAGTAAAATTAAAATTTCTCTATTTTACGTGAAAGAGCAAAATGAGTTGCTGTATATACTCCAAAACAGAGTAGAATAAGGCATTGTATATTTTTTCTAACAGACTATATTTAGAGCCATTTTCTTTTGACTTTGGGGCGCCTAGATGTTATGTAAATTTTTTTTGATTCACGTAAAATTAGACTTTCGGTATTTTACAGGAGAGAGCATATTGAGTTTGTGTATATACTCCAAAACAGAGTAGAAAAGTGCATTGTATATTTTTATGACATATTATAATTAGAGCAATTTTGCTTTTAACATTCAGGTGCCAAGATAATATTTAGATTTTTTTCGATTCACGTAAAATTAGAATTGGAGTATTTTACATGGGAGAGCATACTGAGTTGGTGTATATACTCCAAAACAGAGTAGAATAAGGCATTGTATATTTTTTCTAACAGACTATATTTAGAGCAATTTTCTTTTAAATTTGGGCCGCCTAGATATTATTTAGATTTTTGTCGATTCTTTTAAATATAGAATTTCTGTATTTTACATGAGAGAGCATATTGAGTTGGTGTATATACCCCAAAACAGAGTAGAATAAGGCATTGTATATTTTTTCTGACAGAATATATTCAGTGCAATTATGCTTTTAACATTTGGTGCCTATTTAATATATAAATTTTTTTCGGAAAGATTATATTCAAATCAATTTCTCTTTTCACATTGGGGTTCCTAGATAATGTTTAGATATTTTTCGTTTCACGTAAAATTAGAATTTCGGTATTTTATATGAGAGAGCATACTGAGTTCGTGTATATACTCCAAAACAGAGTAGAATAAGGCATTGTATATTTTTTTAAGAGACTATATTCAGAGCCATTTTCTTTTAACTTTGGGGCGCCTAGATTTTATTTAGATTTTTTTCGATTTGCGTAAAATTAGAATTTTGTATTTAAATGAGAGAGCATATTAAGTTGGTGTATATACTCCAAAAAAGAGTAGAAAAAAGCATTTTGTGTTTTTTCTGACAGATTATTTTCAGAGCCATTTTGCTTATAACATTGGGGTGCCTAGATAATATTTAGATTTTTTTCGATTCACGTAAAATTAGAATTTCGGTATTTAACATGAGAGAGCATACTGAGTTGGTGTATATAATCCAAAAAAGAGTAGATTAAGGCATTGTATATTTTTTCTAACAGAGTATATTCAGAGCCATTTTCTTTTCACCTTGTGGCGGGTAGATATTATTAGGTTTTTTTCGATTCACTTAAAATTTATATTTCAGTATTTTACATGAGAGAGAATATTGAGTTGGTGTATATACTACAAAATAGAGTAGAAAAAGCATTGTATATTTTTTCTGACAGATTATATTCAGAGCAGTTTTGGTTTTAACATTGGGGTGACTAGATAATATTTAGATTTTTTTTGATATCCTAGAATCTAGAATTTCTGTATTTTACGTGAGAGAGCATATAACGTTGGTGTATATATTCCAAAAGAGAGTACCATAGGGCATTGTATATTTTTTCTGACAGATTACATTCAGAGCAATTTTTGTTTTAACATTGGGAAGCCTAGATAATTAGATTATTTTCGATTCGCTTAAATATAGAATTTCTGTATTTTATATGAGAGAGCGTAGGGAGTTGGTGTATATACTCCAAAACAGGGCAGAATAAGGCATTGTATATTTTTTCTGACAGATTATATTCAGAGCAATTCTGCTTTTAACATTGCGGTGCCTTGATAATATTTAGATTTTTTCAATTCGGGTAAAATTAGAATTTCTTTATTTTTCATGTGAGAGCATATTGAGTTGGTGTATATAGTATAAAAGAGAGTAGAAATGGGCATTGTATATTTTTTCAAACAGACTATATTCAGAGCAATTTTGCTTTTAACATTGGGGTGCCTACATGATATTTAGATTTTTTTCAATTTGCTTAAATTTAGAATTTCTTTATTTTACATGAGAGAGCATATTGAGTTGGTGTATATACTACAAAACAAAGTAGAAAAGGGCATTGTATATTTTTTGTGACAGATTATATTCAGAGAAATTTTGTTTTTAACATAGGGGTGCCTAGATAATATTTAGATTTTTTTCGTGTCGCTTCAACATAGAATTTCTGTATTTTACATGAGAGAGAATATGGAGTTGGTGTATACTCCAAAACAGAGAAGAATCAGGCATTGTATATTTTTTCTGACAGATTATATTCAGAGCAATTTTGTTTTTAACATTGGGTTTCCTAGATAATATTTAGATTTTTTCGATTCGGATAAAATTAGAATTTCGGTATTTTATATGAGAGAGCATACAGAGTTGGTGTATATACTCCAAAACAGAGTAGAATAATGCATTGTATATTTTTTTTACCAGTCTATATTAAGAACCATTTTCTTTTAACTTTGGGGCATCTAGATATTATATAGATTATTTTCGATTCGCATATAATTTGATTTTCCATATTTTACATGAGACAGCATATTGAGTTGGTGTATATACTCCAACACAGAGTAGAAAAGGGCATTGTATATTTTATCTTACAGATTATATTTACAGCAATTTTGTTTTTAACATTGGGGTGCCTGGATAATATTTAGATTTCTTTCGATTTGCTTAAACATAGAATTTATGTATTTTACATGAGAGAGCATATTGAATTGTGTATATACTCCAAAATAGAGTAGAATAGGGCATTGTATATTTTTTCTGACAGATTTTATTCAGAGCAATTTTGTTTTTAATATTCGGGTGCCTAGATAACATTTAGATTTCTTCGATTCATGTAAATTATAATTTCTGTATTTTCCACGAGAGAACATTCTGAGTTGGTGTATATACTCCAAAACAGAGTGGAATAAGGCATTGTATATTTTTACTAACAGAGTACATGAAGAGCCATTTTCTTTTAACTTTGGGGTGCCTAGATATTATTTAGATTTTTTTCGAATCGCCTAAATTTATAATTTCGGTATTTTACATGAGAGAGCATATGGAGTTGGTGTTTATACTCCAAAACAGAGTAGAAAAGAACATTGTGTATTTTCTCTGACAGACTATATTCAGAGCAATTTTGCTTTTAACATTGGGGTGCCTAGATAATATTTAGATTTTCTTCGATTCGCTTAAATGTACAATTTATGTATTTTACATGAGACAGCATGGGGAGTTGGTGTATATATTCCAAAACAAAGTAGAATAAGACATTGTATATTTTCTCTAACACACTATATTTAGAGCCATTTTCTTTATCTTTGGGGTGCCTAGATATTATTTAGATTTTTTCCGATTCGCGTATAATTAGAATTTTGGTATTTTACATTAGAGAGCATACTGAGTTGGTGTATATACTTAAAACAGAGTAATATAAGGCATTGTATATTTCATCTAACAGTCTATATTAAGAGCCATTTTCTATTAACTTTGGGGCGCCTAGATATTATTTAGATTTTTCTCGATTCACGTATAATTAGAATTTTCGTATTTTACATGAAAGAGCATATTGAGTTAGTGTATATACTACGAAACAGAGTAGAAAAGGGCATTGTATATTTTTTCTGACAGATTATATTTAGAGCAATTTTTTTTTAACATAGGGGTGCTGGATAATATTTAGATTTTTCTCAAGTCTCTTAAGTATAGAATATCTGTATTTTACATGAGAGAGCATATGGAGTTGGTGTATACCTTAAAACAGAGAAGAATCGGGCATTGTATATTTTTTCTAACAGATTATATTCAGAGCAATTTTGTTTTTAACATTGGGGTGCCTAGATAATATTTAGATATTTTCGATTCGGGTAAAATTAGAATTTCTGTATTTTACATGACAGAGCATATTGAGTTGGTGTATATACTCCAAAACATAGTAGAATACGGCATTGTATATTTGTTCTAACAGACTATATTCAGAGCCATTTTCTTTTAACTTTGGGTCATCAGGTTATTATGTAGATTTTTTTCGATTCACGTAAAATTAGAATTTCGGTATTTTACATGAGAGAGCATATTGAGTTGGTGTATATACTCCAAAACAGAGTAGAAAAGGGCATTGTATATTTTTTATGACAGATTATATTCAGAGCAATTTAGTTTTAACATTGGGGTGCCTAGATAATATTTAGATTTTTTTGATTCGGGTAAAATTTTAATTGCTGTATTTTACATGAGAGAGCATACTGAGTTGGTGTATATATTCCAATACAGAATAGAAAAGGGAATTGTATAATTTTTATGACAGATTATATTCAGAGCAATTTTGCTTTTAACATCGGTGTGCCCAGATAATATTTAGATTTTTTTCGATTCACGTAAAATTAAAATTTCGGTATTTTACATGAGAGAGTGTACTGAGTTGGTGTATATATTCAAAAACAGAGGACAATATGGCATTGTATATTTTTTTTGACAGATTATATACAGAGCAATTTGGTTTTTAACATTGGGGTGCCTAGATAATTTTTAGATTTTTTCGATTCGGGTAAAATTAGAATTTCTGTATTTTACATGAGAGAGCATATTGAGTTGGTGTATATACTACAAAACAAAGTAGAAAAGGGCATTGTATATTTTTTCTGACCGAATATATTCATAGCACTTTTGCTTTTAACGTTGTGGTGCGTAGATAATATTTAGATTTTTGTCAATTCGCTTAAATGTAGAATTTCTGTATTTTACATGAGAGAGCATATGGAGTTGGTGTATATACTCGAAAACAGAGTAGAAGAGGGCATTGTTTTTTTTTCTGACAGAGTATATTCAGAGCTATTTTGTGTTTAACTTTGGGGTGCCTAGATAATATTTAGATTTTTTTCGATTCGCTTAAATATAGAATTTCTGTATTTTATATAAGAGAGCAAGTAGAGTTGGTGTATATACTCAAAAACAGAGTAGAATAGGGCATTGTATATTTTTTCTGACAGATTATATTCAGAGCAATTTTGTTTTTAACATTGGGTTCCTAGATAATATTTAGATTTTTTGATTCGGGTAAAATTTGAATATCTTTATTTTACAAGAGAGAGCATACTGAGTTCCTGTATATACTCCAAGACATAGTAGAATAAGGCATTGTATATTTGTTCTAACGGACTATATTCAGAGCTATTTTCTTTTAACTTTGGGGAGCCTAGATATTTTTTAGATTTTTTTTGATTCACGTAAAATTTGAATTTGGGTATTTTACATGAGAGAGCATATTGAGTTGGTGTATATACTCCAATACAGAGTAAAAAAGGGCATTGTATAATTTTTATGACAGATTATATTCAGAGCAATTTTGCTTTTAACATTGGGGTGCCTAGATAATATTTAGATTTTTTTCGATTCACGTAAAATTAGAATTTCAGTGTTTTACATGAGAGAGTATACTGAGTTTGTGTAGATATTCCAAAACAGAGTAGAATTTGGCATTGTATATTTTTTTGACAGATTATATTCAGAGCAACTTTGTTTATAACATTGGGGTGCCTAGATTATATTTATATTTTTTTGATTCGAGTAAAATTCGAATTTCTCTATTTTACATGAGAGAGCATATTGAGTTGGTGTATATACTACAAAACAGAGTAGAAACGGGCATTGTATATTCTTTCTGACCGAAAATATTCACCGCACTTTTGCTTTTAACGTTGGGGTGCCTAGATAATATTTAGATTTGGTTCGATTCACTTAAATATAGAATTTCTGTTTTTTACATGAGAGAGCAGGTGGAGTTGGTGTATATACCCGAAAACAGAGTAGAATGGGGCATTGTATATTTTTTCTGACAGATTATATACAGAGCAATTTTGTTTTAAACATTGGGGTGCCTAGGTAATATTTAGATTTTAACTATTCCGGTAAAATTAGAATTTCTGTATTTTACATGAGAGAGTAAACGAAGTTGGTGTATATACTCATAAACAGAGTAGTATAAAACATTGTATATTTTTTCTAACAGACTATATTTAGAGACATTTTCTTTTAACTTTGGGACCCCTAGATATTATTTAGACTTATTTCGATTCATGTAAAATTAGAATTTCGTTATTTTACATGAGAGAGCATACTGAGTTGGTGTACATACTCCAAAACAGAGTACAATAAGGCATTGTATATTTTTTCTACCAGTCTATATTAAGAGCCATTTTCTTTTAACTTTGGGGCGCCTAGATATTATATAGATTATTTTCGATTCGCATATAATTAGAATTTCCGTATTTTACATGAGACAGCATATTGAGTTGGTGTTTATACTCCAAAACAGAGTAGAAAAGGGCATTGTGTATTTTATCTGACAGATTATATTTAGAGCAATTTTTTTTAACATTGGGGTGCCTAGATAATATTTATATTATTTTCGATTCGCTTAAATATAGAATTTTTGTATTTTACATGAGAGAGCATATGGAGTTGGTGTATATACTCCAAAACACAGTAGAATAATGCATTGTATATTTTTTCTGACAGATTTTATTCAGAGCAATTTTGTTTTTAACATTCGGGTGCCTAGATTACATTTAGATTTTTTCAAATCACGTAAATTAGAATTTCTGTGTTTTCCATGAGAGAACATAGTGAGTTGGTGTATATACTCCAAAACAGAGTGGAGTAAGGCATTGTATATTTTTACTAACAGAGTACATGAAGAGCCATTTTCTTTTAACTTTGGCGTGCCTAGATATTATTTAGATTTTTTTCGATTCGCCTAAATTTATAATTTCTTTATTTTACATGAGAGAGCATATGGAGTTGGTGTATATACTCCAAAACAGAGTATAAAATGGCATTGTATATTTTTCTGACAGATTATATTCAGAACAATTTTGTTTTAAACATAGGGGTGCCTAGGTAATATTTAGATTTTAACTATTCTGGTAAAATTAGAGTTTCTATATTTTACATGAGAGAGTACACGAAGTTTGTGTATATACTCCAAAAGAGTGTATAATAAAACATTGTATATTTTTTTAACAGACTGTATTCAGAGACATTTTCTTTTGACTTTGGGGCGCCTAGTAATTATTTAGATTTTTTTTGATTCACGTATAATTAGAATTTCCGTATTTTACATGAGATAGCATATTAAGTTGGTGTATATACTACAAAACAGAGTAGAAAAAGGCATTGTATATTTTCTCTGACAGACTATATTCAGAGAAATTTTGCTTTTACCATTGGGGTGCCTAGATAATATTTAGATTTTCTTCGATTCGCTTAAATATACAATTTATGTATTTTACATGAGACAGCATGTGGAGTTGGTGTATACATTTCAAAACAAAGTAGAATAAGACATTGTATATTTTCTCTAACAGACTATATTTAGAGCCATTTTCTTTATCTTTGGGGCGCCTAGATATTATTTAGTTTTTTTTTCGATTCGCGTATAATTAGAATTTCGGTATTTTATTTTAGAGAGCATACAGGGTTGGTGTATATACACCAAAACTGAGTAATATAAGGCATTTTATATTTTATCTAACAGTCTATATTAAGAGCCATTTTCTATTAACAACTTTGGGGCGCCTAGATATTATTTAGATTTTTTTCGATTCACGTATAATTAGAATTTCAGTATTTTACATGAAAGAGCATATAGAGTTTGTGTATATACGCCAAAAAAGAGTAGAATAAGGCATTGCATATTTTTTCTGACAGATTATATTCAGAGAAATGTTGCTTTTAACATTGGGGTGCCTAGATAATATTTAGATTTTTTTCGATTTGGGTTAAATTTGAATTTCTGTATTTTACATGAGATAGCATATTGAGTTGGTGTATATACTCCAAAACAGAGAAGAATAAGGCATTGTATATTTTTCTAACAGAGTATATTCAGAGCCATTTTCTTTTAACTTTGGGTTGCCTAGATATTATTTAGATATTTTTCCATTCGCGTAAATTAGAATTTCGGTATTTTACATGTGATAGCATACTGAGTTGGTGTATATACTCCAAAACAGAGTAGAATAAGGCATTGTATATTTTTTTCTAACACACTTTATTCATAGCCATTTTCTTTTAAATTTTGGGCGCCTATATATTATTTAGATTTTGTTCGATTTGCGTAAAATTAGAATTTCCGTATTTTACATGAGAGAGCCTATTGAGTTTGTGTATATACTTTAAAAAAAAGTAGAAAAGGGCATTATATATTTTTTCTTTCAGAGTATATTTAGAGCAATTTGACTTTTAACCTTGCGGTGCCTAGATAATATTTAGATTTTTTTCGATTCACGTAAAATTAGTATTTCCTTATTTTACATGAGAGAGCATACTGAGTTGGTTTATATACTCCAAAACAGAATAGAATAGGGCATTGTATAGTTTTTTGATAGATTATATTCAGAGAAATTTTGTTTTTAACATTGGGTGCCTAGATAATATTTAGATATTTTTCGATTCGCATCAAATTAGAATTTCAGTATTTTCCATGAGAGAGCATACTGAGTTGGTGTATATACTCCATAACAGAGTAGAATAGGGCATTGTATATTTTTTCTGACAGATTATATTCAGAGCCATTTTTTTTTTACTTTCAGGAGCCTAGTTATTATTCAGATTTTTTTCGATTCACGTAAAATTAGAATTTCCTTATTTTACATGAGAGAGCATATTGAGTTGGTGTATACACTCAAAAACAGAGTAGAAAAGGGCATTGTATATTTTTTCTGACATATTATATTCAGAGAAATTTTGCTTTTAACATTGGGGTGCCTAGATAATATTTAGATTTTTTTCGATTTGCTTATATATAAAATTTCAGTATTTTAAATTAGAGAGCCTATGGAGTTGGTGTATATACTCCAAAACAGAGTAGAATAAGGCATTGTATATTTTTTCTGACAGATTATATTCAGTGCAGTTTTCTTTTTAACATTGGGATGCCTAGATAATATTTATATTTTTTCAATTCGGGTAATAATAGAATTTCTGTATTTTACATGAGAGAGCATACTGTGTTGGTGTATATACTCCAAAACAGAGTAGAATAAGGCATTGTATTAGTTTTCTAACAGACTATATTCAGAGCCATTTTCTTTTAGCTTTCGGGCACGTAAATATTATTTAGGTATTTTCGATTGGCGTAAAATTAGAATTTTGTTATTTTACATGAGAGAGCATATTTAGTTGGTTTATATATTCCAAAATAGAGTAGAAAAGGGCATTGCATATTTTTTCTGACAGATTATATTCAGAGCAATTTTGTTTTTAACATTGGTGTGCCTAGATAATATTTAGATTTTTTGGATTTGGGTAAAATTAGAATTTCCGTATTTTACCTGAGAGAGCATATGGAGTTGGTGTATATACTCAAAAAACAGAGTAGAATAAGGCATTGTGTATCTTTTCTAACAGACTATATTCAGAGCCATTTTCTTTTAACGTTGGTGGGCCTTGATATTATTTAGATTTTTTTCGATTCACGTAAAATTAGAATTTCGGTATTTTACATAAGAGAGCATATTGCGTTGGTGTATATAGTACAAAAAAGAGTAGAATAAGGCATTGTATATTTTTTCTGACAGATTATATTCAGAGCAATTTTGCTTTTGACATTGGGGTGCCTAGATAATATTTAGATTTTTTTTGATTCACGTAATATTGGAATTTCTGTATTTTACATGAGAGAGCATACTGAATTGGTGTATATACTCCAAAACAAAGTAGAATTAGACATTGTATTTTTTATAACCGTCTATATTCAGAGCCATTTTCTTTTAACTTTGAAGTGCCTAGATATTATTTAGATTTTTTTCGATTCGCCTAAAATTAGCATTTCGGTATTTTACATGAGAGAGCCTATTGAGTTTGTGTATATACTCCAAATAAGACTAGAACAGGGCATTGTATATTTGTTCTGACCGATTATATTCAGAGCAATTTTGTTTTTAACATGGGTGTGCCTATTTAATATTTAGATGTTTTTTGATTTGCTTAAATATAGAATTTCTGTATTTAACATGAGAGAGCATATGGAGTTGGTGTATATCCTCCAAAACAGAGTAGAATAGGGCATTGTATATTTTTTCTGACAGATTATATTCAGAGCGATTTTGCTTTTAACCTTGGGGTGTCTAGATAATACTTAGATTTTTCTCGATACGCTTAAATATAACATTTCTGTATTTTACATGAGAGAGCATATGGAGTTGTTGTATATAGTCCAAAAGAGAGTAGAGTAAAGCATTGTATATTTTTTCTGTCAGATTATATTAAGAATAATTTTGTAATTAACATTGGGGTGCCGAGATAATATGTAGAATTTTCGATTCGGGTAAAATTAGAATTTCGGTATTTTAAATGAGAGAGCATGCTGAGTAGGTGTATATACTCTAAGACAGAGTAGAATAAGGCATTGTATATTTTTTCTAAGAGAATATATTCAGAGACATTTTTTTTAACTTTGTGCCGCCTAGATATTATTTAGATTTTTTTCGATTCGCCCAAAATTAGAATTTCGGTATTGTACATGAGAGAGCCTATTGATTTGCTGTATAAACTCCAAATCAGAGTAGAAAAGGGCATTGTATATTTGTTCTGACAGATTATATTCAGAGCAATTTTGTTTTTAACATTGGTGTGCATAGATAATACTTAGATTTTTTTCGATTCGCTTAAATATAGAATTTCGGTATTTTACATGAGAGAGCATAAGGAGTTGGTGTATATACTCCAAAACAGAATAGAATAGGCCATTATATATTTTTTCTGACAGATTATATTCAGAGCAATTTTGTTTTAACATTGAGGTGCCTACATAATATTTAGATTTTTTCAATTCAGGTAAAATTAGAATTTCTATATTTTACATGAGAGAGCATACTGAGTTGGTGTATATAGTCCGAAACAGAGTAGAATAAGACATTGTATATTTTTTCTGACAGACTATGTTCAGAGCCATTATCTTTTAAATTTAGGACGTCTAGATATTATTTAGATTTTATTCAATTCGTGTAAAATTAGAATTTCAGTATTTTACATAAAAGAGCATATTGAGTTGGTGTATATACTCCAAAACAGAGTAGAAAAGGGCATTGTATATTTTTTCTGACAGATTATATTCAGAGCAATTTTGCTTTTAACATTGGGGTGCCTAGATAATATTTAGATTTTATTCGATTCGCTTAAATATAGAATTTCTGTATTTTACATGAGAGAGCATATGGAGTTGGTGTATATACTCCGATACAAAGTAGAAGTTGGCATTGTATATATTTTCTGACAGATTATATTCAGAGCAATTTTGTTTTTAACATTGGGCTGCCTAGATAATATTTAGATTTTGTCAATTCGGGTAAAATTATAATTTCTGTGTTTTACATGAGAGAGAATATTGAGTTGGTGTATATAATTCAAAACAAAGTAGGAAAGGGCATTGTATATTTTTTCTGACAGATTATATTCAGCGCAATTTTGCTTTTAACATTGGGGTGCCTAGTTAATATTTAGATTTGTTTTGATTCACTTAAAATTAGAATTTCGTTATTTTACATGAGAGAGCATGCTGAGTTGGTGTATATACTTCAAAACAGAGTAGAAAAGGGCATTGTATATTTTTTTGACAGATTATATTCAGAATAATTTTGCTTTTAACATTGTGGTGCCTAGAGAATATTTAGATATTTTTTGATTTGCTTAAATATAAAATTTCTTTCATTTTACATGAGAGAGCATACGGAGTTGGTGTATATACTACGAAACAGAGTATGATAGGGCATTGTACATTATTTCTGACAGATTATATTCAGAGAAATTTTATTTATAATATTAGGGTGCCCAAATAATATTTAGATTTTTTTCGATTCCAATAAATTTAGAATTTCTGTATTTTACATGAGAGAGCATACTGAGTTGGTGTATATACTCCAAAAAAAAGTAAAATAAGGCATTGTATATTTTTTCTAGCAGACTATATTCAGAGACATTTTCTTTTAAGTTTGGGGCGCCTAGATATCATTTAGATTTTTTTCGATTAGCGTAATATTAGAATTTCGGCATTTTACATGAGAGAACACATTGAGTTCGTGTATATACTACAAAACAGAGTAGAGAAGGGTATTGTATATTTTTTCTGAAAGACTATATTCAGAGTAATTTTGCTTTAATAATTAATGTGCATAAATAATATTTAGATTTATTCAATTCGGGTAAAATTAGAATTTCTGTATTTTACATGAGAGAGCACACTGAGTTGGTGTATATACTCCAAAACAGTGTACAATAAGGCGTTGTATATTTTTTCTAACAGACTATATTCAGAGCCATTTTCTTTTACCTTTGGGTCGCCTGAATATTATTTAGATTTTTTTCGATTTGCGTAAAATTAGAATTTCTGTATTTTACATGAGAGAACATATGAACTTGGTGTATATACTATGACACAGAGTAGAATAGGGCATTGTATATTTTTTCTGAGAGACTATATTAAGAGCAATTTTGTTTTAACATTGAGATGCCTACATAATATTTAGATTTTTTCGATTCGGGTTAAATTAGAATTTCTGTATTTTACATGAGAAAGTATACTGAGTTGGTGTATATACTCCAAAACAGAGTAGAATAAGACATTGTATATTTTTTCTAACAGACTATATTCAGAGCCAATTTCTTTTAATTTTATTGTGCCTAGATAATATTTAGATTTTTTTCGATTCACTTAAATACAGTATTTCCGTATTTTACATGAGAGAGCATACTGAGTTGGTGTATATACTACAAAATAGGGTAGAAAAGGGCATTGTATATTTTTTCTGACAGATTATAGTCAGAGAAATTTTGCTTTTAACATTGGGGTGCCTATATAATATTTGGATTTTTTTGTTTCTGTTAAAATTAGAATTTCTGTATATTACATGAGAGAGCATATTGAGTTGGTGTATATACAAGAAAACAGAGTAGAAAAGGGCATTGTATATTTTTTCTGACAGATTATATTCAGAGCAATTTTGCTTTTATCATTGGGGTGCCTAGATAATATTTAGATTTTTTCGATTCGGGGAAAAATAGAATTCCTCTATTTTACATGAGAAAGGATACTGAGTTGGTTTATATACCCCAAAACAGAGTACAATAAGGCATTGTATATTTTTTCTAACAGACTATATTCAGAGCCATTTTCTTTTAACTTTGGGGTGCCTAGATATTATTTGGATTTTTTCCGATTCGTGTAAAATTAGAATTTCGGCATTTTACATGAGAGAGCATATTGAGTAGGTGTATATACTACAAAACAGTAGAAAAGGGTATTGTATATTCTGTCTGACAGAGTATATTCAGAGCAATTTTTCTTCTTTCTTTAAGTTACCTAGATAATATTTAGATTTTTTCGATTGGGGTAAAATTAGAATTTTTGTATTTTACATGGGAGAGCATACTGACTTGATGTATATACTCCAAAATAGAGTAGAATGGGGCATTGTATATTTTTTCTGACAGATTATATTCAGAGCAATTTTGTTTTTAACATTGGGGTGCCTAGATAATATTTAGATTGTTTCGATTCGGGTAAAATTAGAATTTCTGTATTTTACATGAGAGAGCATACTGAGTTGTTGTATATACTCCAAAACAAAGTAGAATATGGCATTGTATATTTTTTCTAACAGACTATATTCAGAGCCATTTTCTTTTAAGTTTGGGGCACCAAGATATTATTTAGATTTTTTTCGCTTCACGTAAAGTTAGAATTTCGGTATTTTACATGAGTGAGCATATTGAGTTAGGGTATATACTACAAAACGGAGTAGAAAAGGGCATTGTATATATTCTTTCTGACAGATTATATTCAGAGCAATTATTCTTTTAACATTGGGTTGCCTAGATAATATATAGATTTTGTTCGAATCGCTTAAATATAGAATTTCTGTATTTTATATGAGAGAGCATACTGACTAGGTTTATATACTCGAAATCAGAGTAGAATAGGGCATTGTATATTTTTTCTGACAGATTATATTCAGAGAAATTTTGCTTTTATCATTGGGGTGCCTAGATAATATTTAGATTTTTTCGATTCGGGTAAAATAGAATTTTTGTATTTTACATGGGAGAGCATACTGACTTGGTGTATATACTCCAAAATAGAGTAGAATAGGGCATTGTATATTTTTTCTGACAGATTATATTAAGAGCAATTTTGTTTTTAACATTGAAGTGCCTAGATAATATTTAGATTGTTTCGATTCGGGTAAAATTAGAATTTCTGTATTTTACGTGAGAGAGCATACTGAGTTGTTGTATATACTCCAAAACAAAGTAGAATATGGTATTGTATATTTTTTCTAACAGACTATATTCAGAGCCATTTTCTTTTAAGTTTGGGGCGCCCAGATATTATTTAGATTTTTTTCGCTTCACGTAAAATTAGGATTTCGGTACTTTATATGAGAGAGCATATTGAGTTGGGGTATATACTGCAAAACAGAGTAGAAAAGGGCATTGTATATTTTTTCTGACACATTATATTCAGAGCAATTTTGCTTTTAACATTGAAGTGCCTAGATAATATTTAGATTATTTACGATTCGCTTAAATATAGAATTTCTGTATTTTACATGAGAGAGCACACTGACATTCATATGTACACAATACACATGTAGAGAAAGTGTACATAATCTGTAAAATATGTACCTATATATTTCTATATTGTGTACAGAATACATAGGTATATAATGTGTACACTATGCACATTCCTTAAAATATTAGTGATAAAATATATTTAATCACAATAAGATATATAATCACAGTAATATATATTGTCTAATATTACAAAAAAGTACATATTGTACACATTAGGTATGCATTAGGTACATATGTATTTTGCACATATTATGTAAATATAAATTTATCGTGATAACACCATATGTATGCATGTACATATATATACCCGATATTAAAACTATTTACACATGTAGTAATAGGTGCAAACTATGTACCGATGCACAGCACGCTATTACCAAAGCCCCCCTTATAGCAGCCCCCAGGCCCAGCCTGGCTGCTTAGAGACCCCCTGGCAATTGGGCTGTGCCCACAAACACTGCTCGAATGTCTGTAGCAGCCCCCATGCCCACCCTGGCTGCTTAGGGACCCCCTGACTAGGTGTCTGTGCCCACAGCCCATGCCAGAGTGCCTGTAGGGGCCCCCAGGCCAACCATGGCTGCTCGGGGACCCCTGGCTGGGTCGATGTGCTCACAGACCCCACCAAAAAGCCCAGAGCAGCCCCCAGGCCCACCCTGGCTGCTTAGGGGTCCCCTCGCTTGTGGGCTCTGCCCACAGCTGCTGAGGCCCAGCTATTTTGCAAATCCGGTGTAATATGATACTGGCAACCATATTATATAAAAATGATAATCTTATTCTGTTTTTTTGTATATTAGGCAATAGCTCCAGTTACACCTCTGCCATATTGACAAAAATGTCATCCTCACCCCCATTGACATTAGAATGAAAATCATAGGGGAGTTTCATTCCTTGCAATGCTTAATTCAATCTAATTGTTTTCTCACTTACATTAGTGACCATATCAAAGCATGGTGTACACCTCTTGCCGTATTAAGAGTATTTCCCTATGGGCAGCAACATTTTCCTCTCCTTCTCTGGATATTAGGAACAATATTCCAGGACCAGGGTACAGCCCCAGTCACGTCGTGGGTAATGTCATCTGTAATTCTCTAGTTATTAGAAACAATATCACGGGGGGGCTTGTGTGCTTTCTGAGATATTTGGAGTAATATCCTTTCCGTTTTTGAACATTAGAAACAATACTACAGTGGTGGTGTACACTTCCTGCGATATTCAGGGTATGGTCATCCTTTGTCCTCAGGATATTATTAACTACATCACAGACGAGTTTTAGTTTGCCTTGATATTGGAGCAATCCGAGAGTGTAAACCTGCTTTCACAATGAGAGAAATACCTACTCAGGATATGACGGATAATATCACAAAATGGACACACATAAGTGTATACCCACTTTGATATTGAAAGTAGTTTTTATCTAACATACTAAAAATCATATCCCAGAATATACTTATAATGTGTACTCTTACTGAAATATTACAAACAATGCACAGAATATGTACCATATGTACGTTGACTGTGATGTACATATGTGTGCACCATACAGATGTACAATAAATATACATAATCTGTACAATATGTACATTTATGTGTACATAATATGTACACAATAGGTATGTCCATAATGTGTACAATATGTACATTTGTAATATCACAATGATATCAGAACAGCATATACAATCACAATACACATGTAATACATAATATAAATGTACGTATTTCACGCATTATGTACATTTCCATTTATTGTGGTATGACGATGTGTTTACATGTACAGCATGGACCCATTATGTACGGATGTACAATAAATTCAGGTGTAGATATATGTACATAGTATGTACATATGTACGCTCTGTACCCATACATACATATAATGTAGATATTTACCTTCTGTACACAAGTACGTAATATGCACAGTATGTACATGTACAAAGTATGTGCACACATAAGTTTACACCCACTTTGGTAACCAGAGTAATTTCTATCTTATATTCTAAATGTAATATCACAGAATGTACTCATAATGTGTACATTTATTGGCATATATCACAATAAATGTATAAAGTAAGTAAGATCTGTACATTTACTCTGTGTACCCAATACACAAGTAAATAAAATGTACATAACCTGTAAAATATGTTTCTTTCTATTTCTATAATCTGTGCACAATGCATAGGTACATAATGTGTATAATATGTACATTTGTAATGTCACAATGATATCATATCACAGCAGCATATATAATCACAATAAATGTAATACATAATATAAACGTACATATTGCAAACATTATGTATATTTACATTTATTGTGATATGATGTGTACACATGTACATCATGTACCCATTATGTACAGATGTACAATATATGCACGTGTACATATGTGTGCACAGTGTGTACATATGTATGCTGCATACACCTATGTATATATAATGTAGACATGTACATTCTGTACATGAGTACATACTATGCACATCATGTACATGTATAAACTATGTGCGCACCTGGGTGTAAACCCACTTTGGTCACCGGTGTAATTCCTATCTAATATGCTAAAAATTATATCCCAGAATGTACTCATGTGTACATTTATTGACATATCACAATAAATGTATAAAATAGGTATAGTCTGTACATTTACACTGCTGTACATATGTGTACAAAATACACATGTAGAGAAAATGTACCTAATCTGTAAAATATGTACCTATTTATTTCTATAATGTGTACACAATGCATAGGTACATAAAGTGTACTCTATGTACATTTCTAAAAATTTCAGTGGTAACATACATATTATCACAATAAGATATATAATCAATAATATGTAGATATCACATAATATCACCAAAAAGTACATATTGTTTATCTTAGGTACGTATAAAGTACATATTTATTGTACACATATTATGTACATATATGTTTATTGTGATAGTAACATATGTACATGTGTACAAATATGTGCCCATTATGTAAACGATCTACACATGTAGAAATAGGTGCAAACTGTGTACCTGTGAACAGCAGGGTATCCCCACACCTCTCGCCAAAGGGCCTATAGCAGCTTCCAGCTCCACCCTGGCTACGTAGGGACCCCCTGGTTAGGTGGCTGTGCCCATAGCCCCTGCCAGAGTGTCAGTAGCAGCCGCCAGGCCCTCCCTGGATGCTGAGAGACCCTCTGGCTATGTGGCTGTTACCACAGCCACCGCCAGGGGGCCCGTAGCAGCCCCCAGACAAACCACAAAGGGCCCGTAGCAGCCCCAATGCCCAACCTGGTTGCATAGGGACACCCTCGCTTGGCTGCCATGCCCACAGCTGCTGGGGCCCAGATATTTTGAAAATGTGGTGTAATATGATACTGGCAATCATATCATATGTAAATAATAATTTTATCCTTTTATATTATATAGTAGGCAATAGCTGTAGTTACAGCTCTGCCATTTTGACAAAAATGTCCTCCTCACCCACTTGAAATTAGAAAAAAAATTATAGGGGGGGTTAACACCTTGCAATATTTAATTCAACATAACTGTTTTCTTGTTTACATTAGTGACCATACCACAGCACGGTGTACTCCTCTTGCCGTATTCAGAGGATTTGCCTATGGGCAGAAACATTCTCCTCTACTTCTCTGGATATTAGAAACATTATCACAGGACCGGCAAACAGCTGCAGTCATATCGTGAGTAATGTCATCTGTAATCCCCTAGTTATTAAAAACAACATCACGGGGGTCTTGTGCAATTAATGAGATACTTAGAGTAATGTTTGGATTTCGGTATTTTAAATGAGAGAGTATACTGAGTTGGTGTATATACAGCAACTCTAAGTAGAAAAGGGCATTGTATATTTTTTCTGACAGATTATACTCAGAGCAATATTGCTTTAAACTTTGGGGCGTCTAGATATTCTTTAGATTTATTTTGATTCTCGTAAAATTACAATTTCGGTATTTTACATGAGAGAGCATACAGAGTTGGTGTATATACTCCAAAACAAAGTAGAATAAGGCATTGTTTATTTTTCCTAAGAGAATATATTCAGAGCCATTTTCTTTTAACTTTGGGGCGCCTACATATTATTTATGTACATATTATTTTTTTCGATTCCTGTAAAATAAGAATTTCGGTATTTTACATGAGAGAGCATACTGAGTTGGTGTATATTCTACAAAACAAAGTAGTAAAGGGCATTGTACATTTTTTCTGATATTATATTCAGAGCAATTTTGATTTTAACATTGGGGTGCCTAGATAATATTTAGAATTTTTTCGATTCGCTTAAATATAGAATTTTTGTATGTTATATGAGAGAGCTTATGGAGTTGTTGTATATACTCCAAAACAGAGTAGAATAAAGCACTGTATATTTTTTCTGACAGATTATATTCAGAGCAGTTTTGCTTTTAACATTAGGGTGCCTAGATAATATTTAGATATTAATCGATTCTCTGAAATATAAAATTTCTGTATTTTACATGAGAGAGCATATTGAGTTTGAGTATATACTACAAAGCACAGTAAAATAGGGCATTGTATATTTTTTCTGACAGATTATATTCAGAGCAATTTTGTTTCTAACATTGGGGTGCCTAGATAATATTTAGAATTTTTCAATTCGGGTAAAATTAGAATTTCTGTATTTTACATGAGAGAGCATACTGACTTGGTGTATATGCTAAAAAACAGAGTAGAATAAGGCATTGTATATTTTTTCTAACAGACTATATTCAGCGCCATTTTCTTTTAACTTTGGGGCACCTAGATATTATTCAAATTTTTTTCAATTTGCGTAAAATTAGAATTTCGGTATTTTACATGAGAGAGCATACTGAGTTGGTGTATATACTCCAAAACATAGTAGAATAGGGCATTGTATATTTTTTCTAATACAATATATTCAGAGCCATTTTCTTTTAATTTTAGGGTGCCTGGATATTATTTAGATTTTTTTCGATACACGTAAAATTAGAATTTCGGTATATTACATGAGAGAGCATACTGAGTTGATGTATATACTTTGAAACCGAGTAGAATAGGGCATTGTATATTTTTTCTAACAGATTACATTCAGAGAAATTTTGTTTTTAACATTGGGGTGCCTCGATAATATTTAGATTTTTTCGCTTCAGGTAAAATTAGAATTTCTGTATTTTACATGAGAGAGCATATTGAGTTCGTGTATATACTCCAAAACAGAGTAGAATAAGGCATTGTATATTTTTTCTAACAGACTATATTCAGAGCCATTTTCTTTTAAATTTGCGGAGCCTAGATATTATTTAGATTTTTTTCGTTTTGCGTAAAATTAGAATTTCGCTATTTCACATGAGAGAGTATATTGAGTTGGTGTATATACAACAAAATAAAGTAGAAAAGGGCATTGTATATTTTTTCTGACAGATTATATTCAGAGCAATTTTGCCTTTAACATTGGGGTGCCTAGATAATATTTAGATTTTTTTCGATTTGCTTAAATTTAGAATTTCTGTATTTTACAGTAAAGAGCATATGGAGTTGGTGTATATACTCCAAAACAGAGCAGAATAGAACATTGTATATTTTTTCTGACAGATTATATTCAGAGTAATTCTTCTTTTAACATTGGGGTGCCTAGATAATATTTAGATTTTTTTCGATTCACGTAAAATTAGAATTTCGGTATTTTAAATGATTGAGCATACTGAGTTAATGTATATACTCTAAAACAGAGTAGATTACGTCATTGTATATTTTCTCTGATTGATTATATTCAGAGCAATTTTGCTTTTAACATTGGGGTGCCTAGATAATATTTAGATTTTTTTCAATTCGCTTAAATATAGAATTTCTGTATTTTTCATGAGAGAGCATATGGAGTTGGTGTGTATACTATAAAACAGAGTAGAATAGGGCATTGTATATTTTTTATGACAGATTATATTCAGAGAAATTTTGTTTTTTACATTGGGGTGCTAGATAATATTTAGATTTTTTCGATTCGGGTAAAATTAAAATTTCTGTATTTTACATGAGAGAGCATACTGAGTTGGTGCATATACTCCAAAACAGAGTAGAATAAGTTATTGTATATTTTTTCTAAGAGACTCTATTCAGAGCCATTTTCTTTTAAGTTTTGGGCGCCTAGATATTATTTAGATTTTTTTTGATTTGCATAAAGTTAGAATTTCGGTATTTTACCTGAGAGAGCATATTGAGTTGGTGTATATTCTATAAAACAGAGTAAAAAAGGGGATTGTATATTTTTTCTGACAGATTATATTCAGAGCAATTTTGCTTTTAACATTGGGGTGCCTAGATAATATTTAGATTTTTTTCTATTCTCTTAAATATAGAATTTCTGTATTTCACCTTAGAGAGCATATGGAGTTGGTTTATATACTTTAAAAGAGGTAGAATAGGGCATTGATTATTTTTTCTGACAGACTAAATTCAGAGCAATTCTTCTTTTAACATTGGGGTGCCTAGGTAATATTTAGATTTTTTTCAATTTGCGTAAAATTAGAATTTCTGTGTTTTACGTGAGAGAGCATACTGACTTATTGTATATACTCCAAAACAGAGTAGAATAAGGCATTGTATATTTTTTCTAACAGACTATATTCAGGGCCATTTTCTTTTAACTTTGGGGCACCTAGATATTATTTAGATATTCTTCGATTCACTTAAAATTAGAATTTCGGTATTTCACATGAGAGAGCATATTGAGTTCGTGTATATACTCCAAAACAGAGTAGAATAGGGCATTGTATATTTTTTCTGACAGATTATATTCAGAGAAATTCTGCTGTTAACATTGGGGTGCCTAGATAATATTTAGATCTTTTTCGATTCGCGTAAAATTAGAATTTCGGTATTTTACATGATTGAGTATACTGAGTTTGTGTATATACTCAGAAACACAGTAGATTACGGCATTGTATATTTTTCCTGACTGGTTATATTCAGAGCAGTTTTGCTTTTAACATTGGGGTGCCTAGATAATATTTTGATTTTTTTCGATTCTTGTAAAATTTGAATTTTGTTATTTAACATGAGAGAGCATATTGAGTTGGTGTATATTCTACAAAACAGAGTAGAAAAGGGCATTGTATATTTTTTCTGACAGATTATATTCAGAGAAATTTTGTTTTTAACGTTGTGATGCCTAGATAATATTTAGATTTCTTTCCATTCGCTTAAATATAGCATTTCTGTATTTTACATGAGAGAGCATACTGAGTTGGTGTATATACTCCAAAACACAGTAGAATATGGCATTGTATATTTTTTCTGACAGATGCTATTCAGAGCAATTTTGTTTTTCACATTGGGGTGCCTAAATAATATTTAGATTTTTTTTCGATCCTCTTAAATATAGAATTGCTGTATTTTACATGAGAAAGCATACGGAGTTGGTGTATATACTCCAAAAAACAGTAGAATAGGGCATTGTATATTTTTTCTGACAGATTATATTCAGAGCAATTTTTTTTTAACATTGGGATGCCTAGATAATATTTAGATTTTTTCGCTTTGGGTAAAATTAGAATTTCTGTATTTTACATGAGAGAGCATACTGAGTTGGTGTATATACTCCAAAACAGAGTAGAATAAGGCACTGTATATTTTTCCTTACAGACTATATTTAGAGCCATTTTCTTTTAACTTTGGGACACCCAGATATTATTAAGTTTTTTTCGATTCACGTAAAATTAGAATTTCAGTATTTTACGTGAAAGTGCATATTGAATTGGTGTATATACTCCAAAACAGAGTAGAAAAGGGCATTGTATATTTTTTCGGACAGGTTATATTCAGAGCAATTTTGCTTTTAACATTGGGGTGCCTAGATAATATTTAGATTTTTTCAATTTGGGTAAGATTAGAATTTCAATATTTTATAAGAGAAAGCATATTGAGTTGGTGTATATACTACAAAACAGAGTAGAAAACGACATTGTATATTTTTTCTGACAGATTATATTCAGAGCAATTTTGCTTTTAACATTGGGGTGTCTAGATAATACTTAGATATTTTCGATTCGGTAAAATTAGAATTTTGATATTTTACATGAGATAGCGTACTGAGTTGGTGTATATATTCGAAAACAGACTAGAATAAGGCATTGTATATTTTTTCTAACAGACTATATACAGAGCCATTTTCCTTTAACTTTTGGGCCCCTAGATATTATTTAGATTTTTTTCGATTTGCGTAAAATTAGAATTTCAGTATTTTACATGAGAGACCATATTGAGTTGGTGTATATACTACAAAACAGAGTAGAAAAGGGCATTGTATTTTTTTCTGACAGATTAAATTCAGAGGAATTCTGCTTTTAACATTGGAGTGCGTAGATAATATTTAGATTATTTTCTATTTGCTTAAATATTCAATTTCTGTATTTTGCATAGAGAGCATATGGAGTTGGTGTATATACTCGAAAGCACAGTAGATTAACGCATTATATATTTTATCTGACAGTTTATATTAAGAGCCATTTTCTTTTTTTTTTTTTTTTTTTTTTTTTTTTTCTGGAGGGCTGCGTGAAGATTATGGCCAAAACGCAGCAAATTTATTCTTGTGGGTTACAGCTTTTATACTTTTTTCTTGTTTACATTTACCTTATCTCAGCAGAAAGAAAGGGGTAGACAGAAAGGAAATAGAAACTCCATAAAAAATAGTTATCAGGGGCTTGTGATATCCTGCTCAGAAAGCAGTTTAAGGGGGCTAGTGATAGTATTTTACATTTCAAAGATTTTACATTTCAAAGATACAATGGCGCCCTTAAGGTGGCTGGTTAAACCTGTTTTTCACCAGGAGCTAAAACAAAGGCTTGGCTCCAGGGAAAATATGGGCAGAGGTCTCTGCTCCTCTTAGGCATCTCAATTGCAGCAAGTTTATTGCTTACACAGAGACTGAAAGGGGACATGAGCCATTTTCTTTTAACTTTGGTGCACCTCGATATTATTTAGATTTTTTTCGATTTCCGTAAATTTAGAATTTCAGTATTTTACATGAGAGAGCATATTGAGTTGGTGTATATACTCCAAAACAGAGTAGAAAAGGCATTGTATAGTTTTTCTGACATACTATATTCAGAGCAATTCTGCTTTAAGATTGGGGTGCCTAGATAAAATTTAGATTTTTTTCGATTCTCGTAAAATTAGAATTTCGGTATTTTACATGAGAGAGCATACTGAGTTGGTGTATATACTCCATAACAAAGTAGAATAAGGTATTGTATACTTTTTCTAACAGATTATATTGAGAGCCATTTTCTTTTAACTTTGGGGCGCCTAGATACTATTTAGATTTTTTTCGATTCGCTTAAAATTAGAATTTCGGTATTTTACATGAGAGAGCATACTGACTTGGTGTATATACTTTAATACAGAGTAGAATAGGGCATTGTATATTTTTTCTTACAGATTATATTCAGAGCAATTTTGCTTTAAACATTGGGGTGCCTAGATAATATTTAGATTCATTTCGATTCATGGAAAATTAGAATTTCGGTATTTTACATGAGAGAGCATACTGAGTTGGTTTATATACTCCAAAATAGAGTAAAATAAGGCATTGTATATTTTTTCTGACAGATAATATTCAGAGCAATTTTTTTTTTAACATTGCGGTGTCTAGATTATACTTCGACTTTTCGATTTGGGTAAAATTAGAATTTCTGTATTTTACATGAGAGAGCATACTGAGTTAGTGTATATACTCCAAAACAGAGTAGAATAATGCATTGTATATATTTTCTAACATACTATATTCAGAGCCATTTTCTTTTAACTTTCGGATGCCAAGATATTATTTGGAATTTTTTAGATTCGCGTAAATTTGGAATTTAGGTATTTTATATGAGAAAGCATATTGGGTTTGTGTATATACTCCAAAACAGTGTAGAAAAGGGCATTGGACATTTATTCTGACAGATTATATTCAGAAAAATTTTATTTTTAACATTGGGGTGCCTAGATAATGTTAAATTATTTCGATTTGTGTAAAATTAGAACTTTTGTATTTTACCTAAGAGAGCATATTGTGCTGGTGTATATTCTTCAAAACAGAGTAGAAAAGGGCATTGTATATTTTTTCTGACAGATTATATTTAGAGCAATATTGCCTTTAACATTGGGGTGCCTAGATAATATTTAGATTTTTTTGATTCACTTTAAATTAGAATTTCGGTATTTCACATGAGAGAGCATACTCAGTTGGTGTATATACTTTAAAACAGAGTAGAATAGGGCATTGTATATTTTTTCTGACAGATTATATTCAGAGCAATTTTGTTTTTAACATTCGGGTGCCTAGATAATATTTAGATTTTTTTCGATTCACATAAAATTAGAATTTCGGTATTTTACCTGAGAGAGCATACTGAGTTGGTGTATATACAGCATAACAGAGTTGAAAAGGGCACTGTATGTTTTTTTTATCAGATTATATTCAGAGCAATTTTGTTTTTAACTTTGGGGTGCCTAGATAATATTTAGATTTTTATTTTAATTCGCTTATATGTAGAATTTCTGTATTTGATATGAGAGAGGATACTGATTTGGTGTATATACTCCAAAAAAGTGTAGTATAAGGCATTGTATATTTTATAAAACAGAGTATATTCAGAGTAATTTTCTTTTAACTTTGGGGTGGCTACATATTATTTAGATTTTCTTCAATTCGCGAAAAATTACAATTTCTGTATTTTACATGAGAGCATATTGAGTTGGTTTATGTACTCCAAAACAGAGTAGAAAAGGACATTGTATATTTATCTGACAGATTATTTTCAGAGCTATTTTCTTTTTAACATTGGGGTGCCTAGATAATATTTAGATTTTCTTTGATTCGGGTAAAATTAGAATTTCTGTATTTTACATGAAAGAGCATACTGAGTTGGTGTATATACTCCAAAAGCAATTAGAATAAGGCATTTTATATTTTTTCTATCGGACTATATTCAGACTCATTTTCTTTTAACTGTCAGGCGCCTAGATATTATTTAGATTTTCTTCGATTTGGGTAAAATTAGAATTTCGGTATTTTACATGAGAGAGCATACTGAGTTGGTGTACATACTCCAAAACAGAGTAGAATTAGGCATTGTATATTTTCTTTTACAGACTATATAAAGAGCTATTTTCTTTTACATTTGGAAGGCCTAGATATTATTTAGACTTTTTTTGATTCGCGTAAAATTTGAATTTCGGTATTTTACATGAGAGAGCATACCGAGTTGGTGTATATACTACAAAACAAAGTAGAATAATGCATTCTATATATTTGGACAGATTATATTAAGAGAAATTTTGCTTTTAACATTGGGGTGCCTAGATAATCTTTAGATTATTTTAGATATTTTTCGATTCTGGTAAAATTAGAATTTTGGCATTTCACATGAAAGAGCATAATGAGTTGGTGTATGTACTCAAAAACAGAGTAGAATAGAACATTGTATATTTTTTCTGATAGTTTATATTCAGAGCAATTTTATTTTTAACATTGAGTTTCCTAGATAATATTTAGATTTTTTCGATTCGAGTAAAATTAGAATTTTTGTATTTTACATGAGAGAGCATACTGACTTGGTGTATATTCTCCAAAACAGAGTAGAATAAGGCATTGTATATTTTTTTACAGACTATATTCAGAGCCATTTTATTTTAACTTTGGAAGGCCTAGATATTATTTAGATTTTATTCGATTTGCATAAAATTAGAATTTCGGTATTTTACATGAGAGAGCATACTGAGTTGGTGTATGTACTCTAAAACAGAGTAGAATAATGCATTGTATATTTTTTCTGAAAGATTATATTCAGAGCAATTTTGTTTTTAACATTGGGGTGCCTAGATAATATTTAGATTTTTTTCGATTTCGTATAATTAGAATTTCTGTATTTTACATGAGAGAGCATATTGAGTTGGTTTATATTCTCCAAAACAGAGTAGAATGAGGCATTGTATACTTTTTCTAACAGACTATATTCATAGACATTTTCTTTTAACTTTGGGGCGCCAAGATATTATTTAGTTTGTCGATTCACGTAAAATTAGAAATTTGGTATTTTCCATGAGAGAGCATATTGAGTTGGTGTATATACTCCAAAACAGAGTAGAATAAGGCATTGTATATTTTTTGTAACAGAATATATTAAGAGCCATTTTCTTATAACTTTCGGGCACCTAGATATTATTTAAATTTTTTTCAATTCGCACAAAATTAGAATTTCGGTATTTTACATGAGAGAGCATGTTCAGTTGGTGTATATACTACAAAAAAGAGTAGAAAAGGGCATTGTGTATTTTTTCTGACTGATTATATTCAGAGCAATTTTGCTTTTCACATTGGCGTGCCTATATAATATTTAGATTAATTTTGATTCGCTTAAATATAGAATTTCTTTATTTTACATGAGAGAGCATATGGAGTTGTTGTATGTACTCCAAAAGAGAGTAAAAGAGGGCATTGTACATTTTTCTGACAGATTATATTCAGAGCAATTTTGTTTTTAACATTTGGGTGCCTAGATAATATTTAGATTTTTTTCGATTTCGTAAAATTATAATTTCTGTATTTTACATGAGAGTGCATATTGAGTTGGTTTATATTACAAAACAGAGTAGAAAAGAACATTGTATATTTTTACTTACAGAATATATTCAGAAAAATTTTGCTTTTAACTTTGGGTTGCCTAGATAATATTTTGATTTTTTTCGATTCGCTTAAATATAGATTTTCTGTATTTTACATGAGAGAGCATAAAGAGTTGGTGTATAAACTCCAAAACAGAGTAGAATAGGGCTTGTGTATTTTTTTGACAGATTATATTCAAAGCAATTTTCTTTTTAACATTGGGGTGCCTAGATAATATTTAGATTTTTTCGATTCATGTAAAATTAAAATTTCTGTATTTTACTTGAGAAAGCATACTGAGTCATTTTATATACTCCAAAACAGGGTAGAATAATGCATTGTATATTTTTTCTAACACACTATATTCAGAGACACTTTCTTTTATCTTCGAAGCGCCAAGATATTATTTAGATATTTTTCGATTCTTGTAAAATTAGAATTTCGTTATTTTACATGAGAGAACATATTGAGTTGGTGTATATACTACAAATCAGAGGAAAATAGGGCATTGTATATTTTTTTCTGACAGCTTATATTCAGAGCAATTTTGTTTTAACATTCTGCTGCCTAGATAGTATTTAGATTTTTTTCGATTCGGTTAAATATAGAATTTTTGTATTTTACATGAGAGAGCATATGGAGTTGGTGTATATACTCCACAACAGTGTAGAATAAGGCATTGTATATTTTTTCTAAAAGACTTTATTAAGAGCCATTTTCTTTTAACTTTGGGGCATCTAGATATTATTTAGATTTTTTTCTATTCATGTAAAATTAGAAAATTTGTATTTTACAGAAGACAGCATATTGAGCTGGTGTATATACTCCAAAACAGATTATAAAAGGGCATTGTATATTTTTTCTGACTGATTATATTCAGAGCAATTTTGCTTTTAACATTGGGGTGCCTAGATAATATTTAGATTTTTTTCAATTCACTTAAATACAGCATTTCTGTATTTTACATGAGAGAGCATACTGAGTTGGTGTATATACTCCAAAACAGAGTAGAATAAAGCATTGTATATTTTTTCTGAAAGACTATATTCAGAACAATTTTGTTTTTAACATTGGGTTACCTAGGTAATATTTAGATTTTTTTCGATTTGGGTCAAATTAGAATTTCGGTATATTACATGAGAGAGCATACTGAGTTGGTGTATATACTCCAAAACAGAGTAGAATAAGGCATTGCATATTTTTTCTAACTGATTGTATTCAGAGCCATTTTCTTTTAACTTTGGGACGCCTATTTATTATTTAGATTTTTTTCGATTCGCATATGATTTGAATTTCGGTATATTACATGAGAGAGCATATTGAGTTGGTGTATATACCCGAAAACAGAGTAGAAAAGGGCATTGTATATATTTTCTGACAGATTATATTCAGAGCAATTTTGCTTTTAACATTGGGTTGCCTAGATAATGTTTAGATTTTTTTTGATTCACGTAAAATTAGAATTTCGGTATTTTACATGAGAGAGCATACTGAGTTGGAGTATATACTCTGAAACAAAGTAGAATAGGGCATTGTATATTTTCTCTGACAGATTATATTCAGAGCAATTTTGTTTTTAACATTGGGTTGCCTAGATAATATTTAGATTTTTTCGATACGGGTAAAATTAAAATTTCTGTATTTTCCATGAGAGAGCATATTGAGTTGGTGTATATACTACACAAAAGAGTATAAAAGGGCATTGTATATTTTTTCTGAGAGATTATAGTCAGAGCAATTTTGCTTTTAACATTGGTGTGCCTAGATAATATTTAAATTTTTATCGATTCGTGTAAAATTAGAATTTCTGTATTTTACATGAGGGAGCATATTGAGTTGGTGTATATACTACAAAACAGAGTAGAAATGGGCATTGTATATATTTTCTGACAGATTATATTCAGAGCAATTTTGCTTTTAACATTGGGGTGCCTTGATAATATTTAGATATTTTACGATTCATGTAAAATTAGAATTTCGGTACTTTAACTGAGAGTGCATACTGAGTTTTTATATTTACACCAAAGCAGAGTAGAGCAAGTCATTGTATATTTTTTCTAACAGACTATATTCAGAGCCATTTTCTTTTACCTTTCGGGCACCTAGATATTATTTAGATATTTTTCGATTCACGTAAAGTTAGTATTTCCGTATTTTACATGAGAGAGCATATTGAGTTGGTGTATATACACTGAAACAGAGTAGAATAGGGCATTATATATGTTTTCTGACAAATTATATTCAGACCAATTTTGCTTTTAACATTGGGGTGGCTATATAGGATTTAGATTTTTTTCGATTCACGTAAAATTAGAATTTTTGTACTTTATATGAGAGAGCATACTGAGTTGGTGTATATACTCCAACACAAAGTAGGATAAGGCATTGTATATTTTTTCTAACAGACTATATTGAGAGCCATTTTCTTTTAACTTTGGGGTGCCTAAATAATATTTAGATTTATTCAATTTGGTTAATATTGGAATTTCTGTATTTTAAATGAGGGAGCATACTGAGTTGCTGTATATACACCAAAACAGAGTAGAAATGGCATTGTATATTTGTTCTGACCGATTATATTCAGAGAAATTTTGCTTTTAACATTCGAATGCCTAGATCATATTTAGATTTTTATCGATTCGTGTAAAATTAGAATTTCTGTATTTTACATGAGAGAGCATATTGAGTTGGTGTATATACTCCAAAACAGAGTAGAAAAGGGCATTGTATATTTTTCTGACAGATTATGTTCAGAGCAATTTTGCTTTTAACATTGGGGTGGCTAGATAATATTTAGATTTTTTTCGATTTACGTTACCTTAGAATTTCTGTGTTTTACATGAGAGAGCATACTGACTTGGTTTATACACTCCAAAACAGAGTAGAATAGGGCATTGTATATTTTGTTTAACAGATCATAATCAGAGCAATTTTGTTTTTAACATTGGGGTGCTGAGATATTATTTAGATTTGTTTTGATTTGCTTAAATATTGAATTTCTGTATTTTACATGAGAGAGCATACGGAGTTGGTGTATGTATTTCAAAACAAAGTAGAATAGGGCATTGTATATTTTTTCTGACAGATTATATTCAGAGAAATATTGTTTTTAACATTGGGGTGCCTAGATAATATTTAGATTTTTTTCAATTCACGTAAAATTCAAATTTCTGTATTTTACATGAGAGAGCATACTAAGTTGGTGTATATAATCCAAAATAGAGTAGAATAGGGCATTGTATATTTTTTATAACAGAGTATATTCTGAGGCATTCTCTTTTAACTTTGGGGCACGTAGATATTTAGATTTTTTTTAATTCACGTTAGATTATAATTTCGCTAATTTACATGAGAGAGCGTATTGAGTTGGTGTATATACTAGAAAACAGAGTAGAAAAGGGCATTTTATATTTTTTCTGACAGATTAAATTCAGAGCAATTTTGCTTTTATCATTGGGGTGCCTGGATACTATTTGGATTTTTTTCGATTCACGTAAAATTAGAATTTCGGAATTTTACATGAGAGAGCATACTGAGTTGGTGTATATACTCCAAAAAAGTGTAGAATAAAACTTTGTATATTTTTTCTAACAGACTATATTCAGAACCATTTTCTTTTAAATTTGGGGTGCGTATATATTATTAAGATTTTTTTGATTCGTGTAAAATTAGAATTTCGGTATTTTACATGAGAGAGCATACAGAGTTGGTGTATATACTCCAAAACAAAGTAGCATAGGGCATTGTATATTTTTATTGACAGATTATATTCTTAACAATTTTGTTTTTAACATTGGGGTGCCTAGATAATATTTAGATTTTTTTCGATTCACGTAAAATTTTAATTTTTGTATTTTACATGAGAGAGCATACTGAGTTGGTGTATATACTCCAAAACAGAGTAGAAAAAGGCATTGTATATATTTTCTAACAGACTATATTCAGAGCCTTTTTTTTTAAATTTCGTGCACCTAGATATTATTTAGATTTTTTTCGATTCGCATAAAATTAGAATTTCGGGATTTTACATGAGAGAGTCTATTGAATTGGTGTATATACTCCAAAACAGAGTAGAATAGGGCATTGTATATTTTTTCTGACAGATTATATTCAGAGCAATTTTATTTTTAACATTCGGGTGCCTAGATAAAATTTAGATTTTTTTCGGTTCACGTAAAATTAGAATTTCGGTATTTTACATGAGAGAGCATATTCATTTGGTGTATATACTCCAAAACAAAGTAGAATAGGGCATTGTATATTTTTTCTGACAGTTTATATTCAGAGAAATTTTGCTTTTAACAGTGGGGTGCCTAGATAATATTTAGATTTTTTTCGTTTTGCTTAAATATAGAATTTATGTATTTTACCTGAGAGAGCATATTGAGTTGGTGTATATACTCCAAAACAGAGTAGAAAAGGGCATTTTATATTTTTTCTGACAGATTAAATTCAGAGCAATTTTGCTTATATCATTTGGGTGCCTAGATAATATTTAGATTATTTTCGATTCGCCTAAATATAGAATTTCTGTATTTTATATGAGAGAGCATATGGAGTTGGTCTATATACACCGAAACAGAATAGAATAAGGCATTGTATATTTTTTCAGACAGATTATATTCACAGCAATTTTGTTTTTAACATTGGTGTGCCTAAATAATATTTAGATTTTTTTGATTTGGGTAAAATATGAATTTCAGTATTTTACATGAGACAGCATACTTAGTTGGTTTATATATTCCAAAACAGAGTAGAATAAGGCATTGTATATTTTTACAAACATACCATATTAAGAGCAATTTCCTTTTAACTTTGGGGCGCCTAGGTATTATTACGATTTTTTTCGATTAGCGTAAAATCAGAATTTCCGTATTTTACATGAGAGAGCATATTGAGTTTGTGTATATAGTCCAAAACAGGGTAGAAAAGGGCATTGTATATTTTTTCTGACAAATTATATACGGAGCAATTTTGCTATTAACATTGGGGTGCCTAGATAATATTTAGATTTTTTTCGATTCACGTGAAATTAGAATTTCGGTATTTTACATGAGAGAGCATACTGAGTTGGTGTATATACTCCAAAACAGAGTAGAAGAAGACATTGTATATTTTTTCTAACCCACTATATTCAGAGCCATTTTCTATTAGCTTTGGGGCGCCTAGATATTATTTAGATTTTTTCGATTTGCGTCAAATTTGAATTTCAGTATTTTACATGAGAGCATATGGAGTTGGTGTATATATTCCAAATAGAGTAGAAAAGGGCATTGTATATTTTTTTGACAGATTATATTCAGTGCAATTTTGCTTTTAATATTGGGGTGCCTAGATAAAATTTAGTTTTTTTTCGATTTGCTTAAATATAGAATTTCTGTATTTTACATGACAGAGCATATGGAGTTGGTGTATTTACTACAAAACAAAGTAGAATAGGGCATTGTATATTTTTCCTGACAGATTATATTCAGAGCAATTTTGTTTTTAACACTGGGGTGCCTAGATAATATTAAATTTTTTTCGATTTATGTAAAATTAGAATTTCAGTGTTTTATATGAGAGAGCATATGGAGTTGGTGTATATACTACAAAACTGAGTAGAAAAGAACATTGTATATTTTTTTTGACAGAATATATTCAGAGCAATTATACTTTAACATTGGGGTGCCTAGATAATATTTAGAATTTTCTTGATTCGCTTAAATATAAACTTATTGTATTTTATATGAGAGAGCACATGGAGTCAGTTTATGTACTCCAAAACAGAGTAGAAAAGGGTATTGTGTATTTTTTCTCACAGACTATATTCAGAGCAATTTTGTTTTTAACATTGGAATGCCTAGATAATATTTAAATTTTTTTGATTCGGGTACAATTATAATTTCGGTATTTTACATGAGAGAGCATATTTAGTTGGTGTATATATCCAAAACAGAGTAGAATAAGGTATTGTATTTTTATTCTAACAGACTATATTTAGAGACCTTTTCTTTTAACTTTGGTGCGCCACGATATTATTTAGATTGTTTTCGATTCACGTAAAATTAGAATTTCGGTATTTTACATGAGAGAGCACACTGAGTTATTTTATATACTCCAAAACAGAATAGAATAAGGCATTGTATGTTTTTTCTAACAGATTGTATTCAGTGCCATTTTTTTTTAACTTTGGGGCGTGGAGATAGTATTTAGATTTTTGTCAATTCGCGTACAATTAGAATTTCGGTATTTTACATGAGAGAGCATATTGAGGTGGTGTATATACTCCAAAACAGAGTAGAATAGGGCATTGTATATTTTTTCTGAAAGATTATATTCAGAGAAATTTTGTTTTTAACATTGAGATGCCTAGATAATATTAAGATTTTTTTCGATTCGCCTAAATGTAGAATTTCTATATTTTACATGAGAGAGCATATGGAGTTGGTTTATATACTCCAAAACAGAGTAGAATAGGGCATTGCATATTTTTTCTGACAGATTATATTCAGAGCAATTTTGTTTTAAACATTGAAATGCCTAGATAATATTTAGATTTTTTTGATTCGCTTAAATATAGAATTTCTGTATTTTACATGAGGGAGCATATGGAGTTGGTGTATATTCTCCAAAACAGTAGAAAAGGGCATTGTGTATTTTTTCTGACAGATTATATTCAGAGCTATTTTCTTTTAACTTTGGGGCACCTAGATATTATTTAGATTTGTTTCAATTCGTGTAAAATAAGGATTTTCAGATTTTACATGAGAGACCATATTGAATTGGTGTATATACTCCAAAACAGAGTAGAATAAGGCATTGTATATTTTTTCTAACAGACTATATTCAGAGCCATTTTCTTTTAACTTTGGGGCGCTTAGATATTATGTAAATTTTTTTCGATTCGCGTAAAATTAGAATTTCGGTATTTTACATGAGAGAGCCTATTGAGTTGGTGTATATACTACAATACAAAGTAGAATAGGGCATTGTATATTTTTTCTGACAGATTATATTAAGAGCTATTTTGTTTTTAACATTGGTGTGCCTAGATAATATTTAGATTTTTTTCGATTCGCTTAAATATAGAATTTCTGTATTTTACATGACAGAGCATACTGAGTTGGTGTATATACTCCAAAACAGAGTAGAATAGGGCATTGTATATTTTTTCTGAAAGATTATATGCAGAGCAATTTGATTTTTAACATTGGGGTGCCTAGATAATATTTAGATTTTTTGGATTCGCTTATATATAGAATTTTTGTATTTTACATGAGAGAGCATATGGAGTTGGTGTATATACTCCAAAACAGTAGAATAGGGAATTGTATATTTTTACTGTCAGATTATATTCAGAGAAATTTTGTTTTAAACATTGGGGTGCCTAGGTAATATTTAGATTTTAACTATTACGGTAAAATTAGAATTTCTGTATTTTACATGAGACAGTAAAAGAAGTTGGTGTATATACTCTACAACAGAGTAGAATAAAACATTGTATATTTTTTCTCACAGACTATATTCAGAGACATTTTCTTTTAACTTCGGGGCGCCTAGATATTATTTAGATATTTTTCGATTCACGTATAATTAGAATTTCCGTATTTTACCTCAGAGAGCATATTGATTTGGTGTATGTACTCCAAAAAAAAGTAGAATAAGGCATTTTATATTTTATATAACAGTCTATATTAAGAGCCATTTCCTTTTAACTTTGGGGCGCCTAGATATAATTTAGATTTTTTTTCGATTTGCGTATAATTTGAATATCCATATTTTACATGAGAGAGCCTATTGAGTTGATGTATATACTCCAAAACAGAGTAGAAAAGGGCATTGTATATTTTTTTGACCGATTATATTCAGAGCAATTTTGCTTTTAACATTGGAGTGCCTAGATAATATTTAGATTTTTTTCGATTTGCTTAAATATAGAATTTCTGTATTTTACATGAGAGAGCATATGGAGTTGGTGTATATACTCGAAAACAGAGTAGAATAGGGCATTGTATAATTTTTTGACAGATTATATTCAGAACAATTTTGTTTTTAACTTTGGGGTCCCTAGATAATATTCATATTTTTTCGATTCGGGTAAAATTAGAATTTCGTTATTTTACATGAGAGAGCACACTGAGTTGGTGTATATACTCCAAAACAGAGTAGAATAAGGCATTGTATATTTTTTCTAACAGACTGTATTCAGAGCCATTTTCTTTTAACTTTGGGGCACGTAAATATTATTTAGATTTTTTTCGATTTGCATAAAATTAGAATTTCGGTATTTTACATGAGAAAGCCTAGTGAGTTGGTGTATATACTCCTAAACAGAGTAGAAAAGGGCATTGTATATTTTTTCTGACAGATTGTATAAAGGGCAAATATGCTGTTAACATTAGGGTGCCTAGATAATATTTAGATTTTTTTCGATTCGCTTAAATATAGAATTTCTGTATTTTATATGAGAGAGCATGTTGAGTTGGTGTATATACTCCAAAACAGAATACAATAGGGCATTGTATATTTTCTCTGACAGATTATATTCAGAGCAATTTTGTTTTAAGCATTGGGGTGTCTAGATAATATTTAGCTTGTTTCGATTTAGGTAAAATTAGAATTTCGGTATTTTACATGAGAGAGCATACTGACTTGGTTTATATACTCCAAAACAGAGTAGAATAAGGCATTGTATATTTTTTCAAACAGACTACATTCAGAGCCATTTTCTTTTAACATTGGGACACAGATATTATTTAGATATTTTTCCATTCTCCTAAAATTAGAATTTTTTGTATTTTACATGACAGAGCATATTGAGTTCGTGTATATACTCCAAAAAGTGTGGAAAAGGGCATTGTTTATTTTTTCTGACAGATTATTTTCAGAGCAGTTTTGGTTTTATTATTGGGGTGCCTAAATAATATTTAGATTTTTTTCGATTCATGTAAAATTAGAATTTCTGTATTTTATTGAGAGAGCACACTGAGATGTTGTATATACTCCAAAACAGAGTAGAATAAGTCATTGAATATTTTTTCTGACAGATTATATTCAGAGCAATTTTGCTATTAACATTGGGGTCCCTGGATTATATTCAGATTTCATTCGATTCACATAAATATAGAATCTCTCTATTTTACATGACAGAGCATATGAAGTTGGTGTCTACACTACAAAAAAGAGTAGAATAGGGCATTATATATTTTTCTGACAGATTATATTCAGAGAAATTTTGTTTTAACATTGGGTTGCCTATATCATATTTAGATTTATTTTGATTCTCGTAAAATTAGAATTTTGGTATTTTACATGAGAGAGCATAATGAGTTTGTGTATATACTCCAATACAGAGTAGAATAAGGCAATGTAAATTTTTTCTAACAGACTATATTCAGAGCCATTTTCTTTTAACTTTGGGGTGCCTAGATGTTATTTAGATTTTTTTCGATTCACGTAAAATTAGAATTTCGGTATTTTACATAAGAGAGCATATTGAGTTGGTGTATATAATCCAAAACAGAGTAGAAAAGGGCATTGTATATATTTTGTGACAGACTATATTCAGAGAAAATTTGCTTTTAACATTGGGGTGCCTAGATAATATTTAGATTTTTTTATTCACGTAAAATTTGAATTTCGGTATATTACATGAGAGCATACTGAGTTGGTGTATATACTCCAAAACAGAGTAGAATAGGGCATTGTGTATTTTTTCTAACAGACTATATTCAGAGCCTATTTATTTTAACTTTGTGGCGGCTATATATTATTTAGATTTTTTTCGATTTACGTAAAATTAGGATTTCGTTATTTTACGTGAGAGTGCATATTGAGTTGGTGTATATACGCCAAAACAGATTAGAAAAGGGCATTGTATATTTTTTCTAAGAGATTATATTCAGAGCAATTTTTCTTTTAACATTGTGGTGCCTAGATTGTATTTAGATTTCTTTGATTGGCTTAAATATAGAATTTTGGTATTTTACATGAGAGAGCATATGGGGTTGGTGTATATACTCCTAAACAGAGTAGAATAGGATATTGTATATTTTTTTGACAGATTATATTCAGAGCAATTTTTTTTAACATTGGGGTGCCTAGATAATATTTAGATTTTTTCGATTCAGGTAAAATTTGAATTTCTGTATTTTACATGAGAGAGCACACTGAGTTGGTGCATATACTCCAAAACAGAGTAGAATAAGGCATTGTATTTTTTTTCTAACAGACTATATTCAGAGCCATTTTCTCTTAACTTTGAGGCGCCTAGATATTATTTAGAATTTTCGATTCGCATAAAAATAAAATTTAGCTATTTTACATGAGAGCATATGGAGTTGGTGCATATACTCCAAAACAGAGTAGAATAGGGCATTGTATATTTTTTCTGACAAATTATATTCAGAGCAATGTTGTTTTTAACATTGGGGTGCCTAGGCAATATTTAGATATTTTTGATTCGGGTAGAATTAGAATTTCTGTAATTTACATAAGAGAGCATATTGATTTTGTGTATATACTACAAAACAGAGTAGAAAAGAGCATTATATATTTTTTCTAACAGATTATACTCAGAGCAATTTTGCTTTTAACATTGGGGTGCCTAGATAATATTTAGATATTTTTCGATTCACTTTCATATAGAATTTCTGTATTTTAAATGAAAGAGCATATTGAGTTGGTGTATAAAATATAAAACAAAGTAGAATAGGGCATTGTATATTTTTTCTGGCAGATTATATTCAGAGCAATATGGTTTTTAACATTGAAGTGCCTAGATAAGATATAGATTTTTTTCGATTCACGTAAAATTAGAATTGCGGTATTTTACATTAGAGAGGATACTGAGTTGCTGTATATACTACAAAACAGAGTAGAAAATGGCATTGTGTATTTTATCTGACAGATTATATTCAGAGCAAATTTGCTTTTAACTTTGGGGTGCCTAGATAATATTTAGATATTTTTTGATTCGCTTAAATATAGAATTTCTTTATTTTAGATGAGAGAGCATATGGAGTCGGTGTATATAATTCAAAACCGAGTAGAATAGGGTATTGTATAATTATTGTGACAGATTATATTCCGCGCAATTTTGTTTTTACCATTGGGTTGCCTAGATAATATTTAGATTTTTTCAAATCGGGTAAAATTAGAATTTCTCTATTTTACATGAGAGAGAATCCTGAGTTGATGTATATACTCCAAAACAAATTAGAGTAAGGCATTGTATATTTTTTCTAACAGACTATATTCAGAGCCATTTTCTTTGAACTTTGAGGCGCCTAGATATTATTTAGATTTTTTTCGATTCACGTAAATTAGAATTTCGTTATTTTACATGAGAGAGCATATTGAGTTGGTGTATATACTACAAAACAAAGTATAAAAGGGCATTGTATATTTTTTCTGACAGATTATATTCAGAGGAATTCTGCTTTTAACATTAGGGTGCCTACATAATATTTAGATTTTTTTCGATTCACGTAAATTTAGAATTTCTGTATTTTACATGAGAGAGCATACTGAGTTGGTGTATATACTCCAAAATAGAGTAGAGTAAGGCATTGTATATTTTCTCTAACAGACTATATTCACAGACATTTGCTTTTACCTTTTGGGCGCCTAGATATTATTTAGATTTTTTTTGATTCGTGTAAAATTAGAATTATCGTATTTTACATGAGAGAGCATATTGAGTTGGTGTATATACTACAAAACATAGTAGAAAGAAGCATTGTATATTTTTTATGGCAGATTATATTTAGATTATTTTGCTGTAAACATTGGGGTGCCTAGATAATATTTAGATTATTTCAATCCTGGTAAAATTAGAATTTCTTCATTTTACATGAGAGAGCATACTAAGTGGGGGTATATACTGCAAAACAAAGTAGAAAAGGGCATTGTATATTGTTTCTGACAGATTATATTCAGAGCAATTTTGCTTTTAACATTGGGGTGCCTAGATAATATTTACATTTTTTCGATTCGAGTAAAATTAGAATTTCTGTATTTTACATGAGAGAGCATATGGAGTTGGTGTATATTCTCCAAAACAGAGTGGAATAGGGCATTGTATATTTTTTCTAACAGACTATATTCAGGGACATTTTATTTTATCTTTGGGGCACCTAGATATTATTTAGATTTTTTTCGATTCGCGAAAAATTAGAAATTCTGTATTTTACATGACAGAGCATATTGAGTTGGTGTATATACTCCAAAACAAAGTGGAAAAGGGCATTTATATTATTTCTGACAGATTATATTCAGATCAATTTTGCTTTTAACATTGGGGTGCCTAGATAATATTTAGAATTTTTTCGGATTTCTTAAATATAGAATTTCTGTATTTTACATGAGAGTGCATATGGAGTTGGTGTATATACTCCAAAAAGAAGTAGAATAGGGCATTGTATATTTTTTCTGAGAAATTATATTCAGAGCAATTTTGTTTTTAACATTTGGGTGTCTATATAATATTCAGATTTTTCGATTTTGTTAAAATTAGAATTTTGGTATTTCACATGAGAGAGCATACTGAGTTTGTTTATATAATTTAAGAGAGAGTAGAATAAGGCATCTTATATTTTTTCTAACACACTATATTCACAGCCATTTTCTTTTAACTTTAGGGCGCCTAGATATTATTTAGATTTTTTTCGATTCGCGTAAATTAGAATTTCGGTATTTTACATGGGAGAGCATATTGAGTTGGTGTATATACTACAAAACAGAGTAGAAAAGGGCATTGTATATTTTTTCTGACAGATTATATTCATAGCAATTTTGCTTTTAACATTAGGGTGCCTATATAATATTTAGATTTTTTTCGATTCACGTAAATTTAGAATTTCTGTGTTTAAATGGGAGAGCATACTGAGGTGCTGTATATACTCCAAAACAGAGTAGAATAAGGCATTGTTTTTCTTAACTTCCACACTATATTCAGAGCCATTTTCTTTCAACTTTGGGGCGCCTAGATATTCTTTAGGTTTTATTCCATTCACTTAAAATTAGATTTTCGGTATTTTCATGAGAGAGCATATTGAGTTTGTGTATGTACTCCAAAAAAGAGTAGAATAGGGCATTGTATATTTTTTCTGACAGATTATATTCAGAGCAAGTTTGTTTTTAACATTGGGGTGCCTAGATAATATTTAGATTTTTTCGATTCTGGTAAAATTAGAATTTCGTTATTTTTCATGAGAAAGCATACTGAGTTGGTGTATATACTCCAAAACAGATTAGAATAAGGCATTGTATATTTTTTCTAACAGACTATATTCAGAGCCATTTTCTTTTAACTTTGGGGTGCCTAGATAATATTTATAATTTTTTCAATTCGCGTAAAATTAGAATTTCTGTATTTTACATGAGAGCGCATATTGAGTTGCTGCATATACTCCAAAAAAGAGTAGAAAAGGGCATTGTATATTTTTTCTGACAGATTATTTTCAGAGTAATTATGCTTTTAACCTTGGGTGGCCTAGATAATATTTAGATTTTTTTCAATTCGCTTAAATATAGAATTTCTGTATTTTACATGAGAGAGCATATTGAGTTGGTGTATATACTCCAAAGCAGAGTAGAATAGGGAATTGTATATTTTTTTTGACAGATTATATTCAGAGCAATTTTGCTTTTAACATTTGGGTGCTAGATAAAATTTAGATTATTTTCGATTCACTTAAATATAGAATTTCTGTATTTTATATTAGAGAGCATATGGAGTTTCTGAATATACTCCAAAACAAAGTAGAATAGGTCATTGTATATCCTTTCTGACAGATTATATTCAGAGAAGTTTTGTTTTTAACATTGGGGTGCTTTGATAATATTTAGATATTTTCGATTTGGGTAAAAGTAGAATTTTTGTATTTTAAAGGAAAGAGCATATTGAGTTGGTGTATATAGTACAAAACAGAGTAGAAAAGGGCATTGTATATTTCTCTGACAGATTATATCCAGAACAATATTGTTTTCAACATTTGGGTGCCTAGACAATATTTAGATTTTTTCGATTCGCTTAAATATAGAATTTCTGTATTTTACATGAGAGAGCATATGGAGTTGGTGTATATACGCAAAAACCGATTAGAATAGGGCATTGTATATTTTTTCTGACAGATTTTATTCAGAGCAATTCTGTTTTTAACATTGGGGTGCCTAGATTATATTTAGATTTTTTTCGATTCACTAAATATAGATTTTCCGTATTTTACATGAGAGAGCATATGAAGTTGGTGCATATACTCCAAAACAGAGTAGAAAAGGGCATTTTATATTTTTTCTGTCAGATTATATTCAGAGCAATATTGCTTTTAACATTGGGTTGCCTACATAATATTTAGATTTATTCGATTCGGGTAAAATTAGAATTTCGGTATTTTACATGAGAGGGTATATTGAGTTGGGGTATATACTTTAAAACAGAGTATAATAGGGCATTGTATATTTTGTCAGACAGATTATATTCAGAGCAATTTTGCTTTTTACATTGAAGTGCCTAGATAATATTTAGATTATTTTCGATTCACGTAAAATTAGAATTTTGGTATTTTACATGAGAGAGCATACTGAGTTGGTGTATATACTCCAAAACACAGTAGAATCCGGCATTGTGTATTTTTTTAATAGACTATATTCTGAGCCATTTTCCTTTAACTTTAGGGCTCCTAGATATTATTTAGATTTTTTTCGATTCACGTAAATTTCGAATTTCTGTATTTTACGTGAGAGAGCATATTGAGGTGGTGTATATATTACAAAAAAGATTAGAAAAGGGCATTTTATATTTTTTCTGCCAGATTATATTCAGAGCAATATTGCTTTTAACATTGGGTTGCCTAGAAAATATTTAGATTTTTTCTATTCGGGTAAAATTAGAATTTCGGTATTTTAAATGAGAGGGCATATTGAGTTGGTGTATATACTCCAAAACAGAGTAGAAACGGGCATTGTATATTCTATCTGACAGATTATATTCAGAGAAATTTTGCTTGTAACATTGGGGTGCCTAGGTAATATTTAGATTTTTTTCGATTCGCTTACATATAGAATTTCTGTATTTTACATGAGAGAGCATATGGAGTTGGTGTATATATTCCAATACAGAGTAGAATAGGGCATTCTATACTTTTTCTGACAGATTATATTCGGAGTAATTTTGTTTTTAACATTGGGGTACCTAGATAATATTTTGATTTTTTCGATTGTGGTAAAATTAGAATTTCGTTATTTTACATGAGAGAGCATACTGTGTTGCTGTGTATACTCCAAAACAGATTCGAATAAGGCATTGTATATTTTCTTTAGCAGACTATATTCAGAGCCATTTTCTTTTAACTTTGGGGCGCCTAGATATTCTTTAGATTATTTTCGATTCGCATAAAATTAGAATTTCGGTATTTTACATGACAGAGCAAATTGAGTTGGTGTATACACTCCAAAACAGACAAGATTAGGGCATTGTATATTTATTTTGAAAGATTATATTCAGAGAAAATTTGCTTTTAATGTTCGGGTGCCTAGATAATATTTAGATTATTTTGGATTCACGTAAAATAAGAATTTCGGTATTTTACATGAGAGAGGATACTGAGTTGGTGTATATACTCCAAAACAGAGTAGAATAAGGCATTGTATATTTTTTCTAACAAACTATATTCAGAGCCATTTTCATTTAACTCTGGGGCGCCTAGATGTTATTTACATTTTTGTCGATTCGCGTAAATTTAAAATTTCAATATTTTAAATGAGAGTGCATATTGAGTTGGTGTATATACTCCAAAACAAAGAAGAAAAGGGCATCGTATATTTTTTCTGACAGATTATATGCAGAGAAATTTTGCTTTTAACATTCGGGTTCCTAGGTAATATTTAGATTTATTTTGATTCCCGTAAAATTAGAATTTCAGTATTTTACATGAGAGAGCATACTCAGTTGGTGTATATACTCCAAAACAGAATAGAATGAGGCATTGTATATTTTTTCCGACAGATTATATTAAGAGAAATTTTGCTTTCAACATTGGGGTCCCTATTTATTATTTAGATTTTTTTCGATTCATGTAAAATTAGAATTTCGGTATTTTACATGAGAGAGCATACTGAGTTGGTGTATATACACTAAAACAGAGTAGAATAGGGCATTGTATATTTCTTCTGACAGATTATATTCAGAGCAATTTTGTTTCTAACATTGGGGTACCTAGAGAATTTTTAGATTTTCCGATTCGTGTAAAATTAGAATTTCTACATTTTACATGAGAGAGCATACTGAGTTGGTGTATATACTCCAAAACAGAGTAGAATAAGGCATTGTATATTTCTTCTAACAGACTATATTCAAAGCCATTTTCTTTTAACTTTGTTGCGCCTATATATTATTTAGATTTTTATAGATTCACGTAAAATTAGAATTTCGGTATTTTACATGAGAGAGCATATTGAGTTGGTGTATATACTCCAAAACAGAGTATAAAAGGCCATTGTATATTTGTTCTGACAGACTTTATTCAGAGCAATTGTACTTTTAAAATTCGGGTGCGTAGATAATATTTAGATTTTTTTCCATTCACGTAAAATTAGAATTTCGGTATTTTACATCAGAGAGCATATTGAGTTGGTGTATATTCTCCAAAATAGAGTAGAATAAGGAATTGTATATTTTTTATAACAGACTATTTTCAGAAACATTTTCTTTTAACTTTGGGGCGCCTAGATATTATTTAGATTTTTTTCGATTCACGTAACTTTAGAATTTCAGTAATTTACATGAGAGAGCATATTGAGTTGGTCTATATACTCCAAAACAGAGTAGAAAAGAGCATTGTATACTTTCTCTGACAGATTATATTCAGAGCATTTTTGCTTTTAACATTAAGGTGCCTAGATAATATTGAGATTTTTTTCGATTCGCTCAAATATAGAATTTCTGTATTTTACATGAGAGAGCATAAGGAGTTGGTGTATATACTCAAAAACAGAGTAAAATAGGTCATTGTATATTTTATCTGACAGATTATATTCAGAGAAATTTTGTTTTCAACTTTGAGGTGCCTAGATAATTTTCAGATATTTTCAATTCGTGTAAAATTCGAATTTCTATATTTTACATGAGAGAGCATACTGAGTTGGTGTATATACAGTAAAACAGAGTAGAATAGGGCATTGTATATTTTTTCTGACAAATTATATTCAGAGCAATTTTGTTTCTAACTTTGGGGTACCTAGATAATTTTTAGATTTTTTTGATTTGTTGTAAAATTAGAATTTCTACATTTTACATGAGAGAGCATACTGAGTTGGTGTATATACTCCAAAACAAAGTAGAATAAGGCATTGTATATTTTTTCTAACAGACTATATTCAGAGCCATTTTCTTTTAACTTTGTTGCGCCTAGATATTATTTAGATTTTTTTTAGATTCACGTAAAATTAGAATTTCGGTATTTTACATGAGAGAGCATATTGAGTTGGTGTATATACTCCAAAACAGAGTAGAAAAGGCCATTGTATATTTTTTCTAACAGACTTTATTCAGAGCAATTGTACTTTTAAAATTCGGGTGCATAGATAATATTTAGATTTTTTCCATTCACGTGAAATTAGAATTTCAGTATTTTACATCAGAGAGCATATTGAGTTGGTGTATATTCTCCAAAGCAGAGTAGAATAAGAAATTGTATATTTTTTAGAACAGACTATTTTCAGAGACATTTTCTTTTAACTTTGAAGCGCCTAGATATTATTTAGATTTTTTTCGATTCGCGTAACATTAGAATTTTGGTAATTTACATGAGAGTGCGTATTGAGTTGGTGTGTATACTCCAAAACAGAGTAGAAAAGAGCATTGTATATTTTCTCTGACAGATTATATTCAGAGCATTTTTGCTTTTAACATTGGGGTGCCTAGATAATATTGAGATTTTTTTGGATTCGCTCAAATATAGAATTTCTGTATTTTACATGAGAGAGCATAAAAAGTTGGTGTATATACTCAAAAACAGAGTGGAATAGGTCATTGTAAATTTTTCCTGACAGATTATATTCAGAGAAATTTTGTTTTCAACTTTGGGGTGCCTAGATAATTTTTAGATATTTTCAATTCGTGTAAAATTTGAATATCTATATTTTACATGAGAGAGCATACTGAGTTGGTGTATATACTCCAAAACAGAGTAGAATAAGGCATTGTTTTTTTTAAAAACAGACTATATTCAGAGCCATTTTCTTTTAACTTTTGGGTGCCTAGATACTATTTAGATTTTTTTTGATTCTCGTAAAATTAGAATTTCAGTATTTTACATGATAGAGCGTATTGAGTTGGCGTATATACTACAAAACAGAGTACAAAAAGGCATTGTATATTTTTTCTGACAGATTATATTGAGAGCAATTCTGCTGTTAACATTGGGTTGCCTAGATAATATTGAGATTTTTGTCGATTCTCTAAAATACAGATTTTCTGTATTTCACATGTGATAGCATATTGAGTTGGTGTCTATACTCCAAATCAGAGTAGAACAGGGCATTGTATATTTTTTCTGACAGATTATATTCAGAGCAATTTTGTTTTTAATATTGGGGTGCCTAGATAATTTTTAGAGTTTTTCGATTCTGGTAAAATTAGAATTTCTCTATTTTACATCAGAGAGCATACTGAGTTGGTGTATATACTACAAAACAGAGTAGAAAAGGGCATTGTATATTTTTTCTGACAGATTATATTCAGAGCAATTTTGTCTTTAACATTGGGATGCCTAGATAATATTTAGATTTTTATCGATTCGCTTAAATATCGAATTTTTATATTTTACATGAGAGAGCATACTGAGTTGCTGTATACACTCCTAAACAAAGTAGAATAAGGCATTGTATATTTTATCTAACAGACTTTATTCAGGGCCATTTTCTTTCATCTTTGGGGCGCCTAGATATTATTTAGATTTTTTTCGATTCATGTAAAATTAGAATTTCGGTATTGTACATGAGAGAGCATATTGAGTTGGTGTATATACTCCAAAACAGAGTAGAATAGGGAATTGTATATTTTTCTGACAGATTATATTCAGAGAAATTTTGTTTTAAACACTGGGGTGCCTAGATAATATTTAGACTTTTTTTGATTCACGTAAAATTAGAATTTCGGTATTTTATATGAGAGAGCATACTGAGTTGGTGTATATACTCCAAAACAGAGTAGAATAGGGCATTGTATATTTTTTCTGACAGATTATATTCAGAGGAATTTTATTTTTAAAATTTGACTGCCTACATAACATTTAGATTTTTTCGATTCTGGTAAAACTAGAATTTCTGTATTTTACATTAGACAGCATATTGAGTTGGTGCATATACTCCAAAACAGAGTAGAATAGGGCATTGTATATTTTTTCTGACAGATTATATTCAGCGCAATGTTGCTTTTAACATTGGGGTGCCTATATTATATTTACATTTTTTTCAAGTCGCTTAAATATAGAATTTCTGTATTTTACATGAGAGAGCATACTGAGTTGGTGTATATATTCCAAAACAGAGTAGAATAGAGCATTCTATATTCTTTCTGACAGATTATATTCAGAGCAATTTTGTTTTTAACATTGGGGTGCCTAGACAATATTTAAATTGTTTTCAATTCACTTAAATATAAAATTTCTGTATTTTACATGATAGAGCATATGGAGTTGGTGTATATACTCCAAAACAGAATAGAATAAGGCATTCTATACTTTTTCTAACAGACTATATTAAGAGCCATTTTATTTTAACTTCGAGGCGCCTAGATATTTTTTAGATTTTTTTCGATTCGCGTAAAATTAGAATTTCTGTATTTTACATAAGAGAGCATATGGAGTTGGTGTATATACTTCAAAAAAGAATAGAAAAGGACACTGTATATTTTTTCTGACAGACTATATTCAGAGAAATTTTGATTTTAACATTGGGATGCCTAGATAATATTTAGATTTTTTTCAATTCGGATAAAATTAGAATTTCTGTATTTTACATGAGAGAGCATATTGAGTTGGTTTATATACTACAAAACAGAGTAGAAAAGGGCATTGTATATTTTTTCTGAAAGATTATATTCAGAGCAATTTTGCTTTTAACATTGGGGTACCTAGATAATATTTAAATTTTTTTCGATTCGCTTGAATATAGAATTTCTCTATTTTACTTGAGAGAGCATACTGAGTTTGTGTACATACTTCAAAACAAAGTAGAATAGAGCATTGTATATTTTTTCTGACAGATTATATTCAGAGAAATTTTGTTTTTAACATTGGGGTGCCTACATATTGTTTTGATATTTTTTGATTCGGGTAAAATTAGAATTTCTGTATTTTACATTATAGAGCATATTGAGTTGGTGTATATACTCCGAAGCTGAGTAAAATAGGGGATTGAATATTTTTTGTGACAGATTATATTCAGTGCAATTTTGTTTGTAACATTGGGTTGCCTACATAATATTTTGAGTTTTCGATTCGGGAAAAATTAGAATTTCGGTATTTTACATGAGCGACCATACTGAGTTGGTGTACATACTCCAAAACAGAGTAAAATAGGGCATTGTATATTTTTTCTGAAAGATTATTTTCAGAGCAATTTCGTTTTTAACATAGACGTGCCTACATAATATTTAGATTTTTTCGATACTTATAAAATTAGAATTTCGTTATTTTACATGTCAGAGCATATTGAGTTGGTGTATATACTACAAAACAGAGTATAAAATGGCATTGTGTATTTTTTTTGACAGATTATATTCAGAACAATTTTGCTTTTAACGTTGGGATGCCTAGATAATATTTAAATATTTTTCGATTCGCTTAAATACAGAATTTCTGTATTTTACATGAAAGAGCATATTGAGTTGGTGTATATAATACAAAACAGAGTAGAATAGGGCATTGTATATTTTCTCTGACAGATTATATTCAGAGCAATTTTGTTTTTAACATTGCGTTGACTAAATCATATTTAGATTTTTCGATTTGGGTAGAATTATAATTTCTGTATTTTACACGACAGAGCATATTGTTTTGCTGTATATACTACAAAACAGAGGGGCATTGTACATTTATTCTGACAGATTTTTTTCAGAGCAATTTTGTTTTTAACATTGCGGTGCCTAGATAATATTTAGAAACTTATCGATTCCCGTAAAATTAGAATTTCGGTATTTTAAATGAGAGAGCATACTGAGTTGTTGTATATACTCCAAACCTGAGTAGAATAAGGCATTGGATATTTTTTCTGACAGATTATATTCAGAGCAATTTATTTTTTAACATTGGGGTGCCTAGATAATATTTATATTTTTTCGATTTGGGTAGAATTAGAATTTCTGTATTTTACATGAGAGAGCATATTGAGTTGGTGTATATACTACAAAACAGAGAAGTAAAGGGCATTGTATATTTTATCTGACAGATTATATTAATAGAAATTTTCCTTTTAACATTGGGGTGCCTAGATAATACCTAGAATTTTTTCGATTCGCTTAAATATAGAATTTCTTTATTTTAAATGAGAGAGCATATGGAGTTGGTGTATATAATTTAAAAGAGTGTAGAATATGGCATTGTATATATTTTTGACAGATTATATTCAGAGCAATTTTGTTTTTAACATTGGGGTGCCTAGATAATATTTAGATTTCTTTTGATTCACGTAAAATTAGAATTTCTGTGATTTACATGAGAGAGCATACTGAGTTGGTGTATATACTCCAAAACAGAGTAGAATAAGGCATTGTATATTTTTTCTAACAGAGTATATTCAGAGCCATTTTCTTTTAAGTTTGGGGCGCCTAGATATTATTTAGATTTTTTTTGAATCACCTAAAATTAGAATTTCGGTATTTTATATGAGAGAGCATATTGAGTTGGTGTATATACTCCAAAACAGAGTAGAAAAGGGCATTGTATATTTTTTCTGACAGATTATATTCAGAGCAATTTTGCTTTTAACATTGAGGTGCCTAGAAAATATTTAGATTTTTTTCGATTTGGGTAGAATTACAATTTCTGTATTTTACATGACAGAGTATATTGAGTTGGAGTTTATACTACAAAACAGAATAGAAGATGGCATTGTATATTTTTTCTGACAGATTATATTCAGAGCAATTTTGCTTTTAACATTGGGGTGCCTAGATACTGTTTAGATGTTTTTCGATTTGCTTAAATATAGAATTTCTGTATTTTACATGAGAGAGCATACTGAGTTGGTGTATATACCCCAAAACCGAGTAGAATAGGGCATTGTATAATTATTGTGACAGATTATATTCAGAAAAATTTTGTTTTTAACATTGTGTTGCCTAGATAATATTTTGATTTTTTTTGATTCACGTAAAATTTGAATTTCTGTATTTTACATGAGAGAGCATACATAGTTGGTGTATATACTCCAAAACAGAGTAGAATAGGGCATTGTATATTTTTTCTGACAGATTATATTCAGAGCAACTTTGTTTTAAACATTCGGGTGCCTAGGTAATATTTAGATTTTTTTGATTTGGGTAGAATTAGAATTTCTGTATTTTACATTAGAGAGCATATTGAGTTGGTGTATATACTACAAAACAGAGTAAAAAAGGGCACTGTATATTTTTTCTGACAGATTACATTCAGAGATATTTTTCTTTTAACATTGGGGTGCCTAGATAGTATTTAGATTTTTTTCGATTCGCTTAAATATAGAATTTCTGTATTTTACATGAGAGAGCATATGGAGTTGGTGTATATATTCCAAAACAAAGTAGAAGAGGGCATTTTATATTTTTTCTGACAGTATATTCAGAGCGATTTTGTTTTTTACTTTGGGGTGCCTAGATAATATTTAGATTTTTTTCGATTCACTTAAATATAGAATTTCTGTATTTTACATGAGAGAGAAAGTGGCGTTGGTGTATATACTCCAAAACAGAGTAGAATAGGGCATTGTATATTTTTTCTGACAGATTATATTCAGAGCAATTTTTTTTAACACTGAGGTGCCTAGATATTATTTAGATTTTTTTGATTCCAGTAAAATTAGAATTTCTGTATTTTACATTATAGAGCATATTGAGTTGGTCTATGTACTCCGAAGCAAAGTAGAATAGGGGATTGAATATTTTTTGTGACAGATTATATTCAGAGCAATTTTGTTTGTAACATTGGGTTGCCTACATAATATTTTGATTTTTTCGATTCGGGTAAAGTTAGAATTTCGGTATTTTACATGAGAGAGCATACTGAGTTGGTGTATATACTCCAGTACAGAGTATAATAAGGCATTGTATATTTTTGCTAACAGACTATATTCAGAGCCATTTTCTTTTAACTTTGGGGCACCTAGATATTATTTAGATATTTTTTGATTCGCGTGAAATTAGAATTTCGGTATTTTACATGATAGAGCATATTGAGTTGGTGTATATACTCAAAAACAGAGTAGAATAGGGCATTGTATATTATTTCTGACAGATTATATTCAGAGCAATTTTATTTTTAACATTGGGTTGACTAAATAATATTTAGATATTTCGATTTGGGTACAATTATAATTTCTGTATTTTACATGACAGAGCATATTGTGTTGCTCTATATACTACAAAACAGAGTGGAAAAGGGCATTGTACCTTTATTCTGACAGATTTTTTTCAGAGCAATATTGTTTTTAACATTGCGGTGCCTAGATAATATTTAGAAACTTAACGATTCACTTAAAATTAGAATTTCGATATTTTACATGAGAGAGCATACTGAGTTGTTTTATATACTCCAAAACAGAGTAGAATAGGGCATTGTATATTTTTTCTGACAGATTATATTCAGAGAAATTTATTTTTTAACATTGGGGTGCCTAGATAATATTTATATTTTTTCGATTTGGGTAGAATTAGAATTTCTGTATTTTACATGAGAGAGCATATTGAGTTGTTGTATATACTCCGAAACAGGATAGAATAGGGGATTGAATATTTTTTGTGACAGATTATATTCAGAGCAATTTTGTTTGTATCATTTGGTTGCCTACATAATATTTTGATTTTTTCAATTCGGGTAAAATTAGAATTTCGGTATTTTACATGAGAGACCATACTGAGTTGGTGTACATACTCCAAAACAGAATAGAATAGGGCATTGTGTATTTTTTCTGAAAGATTATATTCAGAGCAATTTTGTTTTTAACATTGACGTGCCTACATAACATTTAGATTTTTTCGATACTTATAAAATTAGAATTTCTGTATTTTACATGTCAGAGCATATTGAGTTGGTGTATATACTACAAAACAGAGTAGAAAATTTCATTGTGTATTTTTTGACAGATTATATTCAGAGTAATTTTGCTTTTAAAAGTGGGGTGCCTAGATAATATTTAGATATTTTTCGATTTGCTTAAATATAGAATTTCTGTATTTTACATGAAAGAGCATATTGAGTTGGTGTATATAATACAAAACAGAGTAGAATAGGGCATTGCATATTTTCTCTGACAGATTATATTCAAAACAATTTTGTTTTTAACATTGGGTTGACTAAATAATATTTAAATATTTTTGATTTGGATAAAATTAGAATTTCTGTATTTTACATGAGAGATCATACCGAGTTGGTGTATATACTCCAAAACAGAGTAGAATAAGGCATTGTATATTTTTTCTAACAGACTATATTCAGAGCCATTTTCTTTTAACTTTGGGCCGCCTAGATATTATTTAGATTTTTTTCGATTCGCGTAAAATTAGAATTTCGTTATTTTACATGAGAGCATATTGAGTTGGTGTATATACTCAAAAACAGAGTAGAATAGGTCATTGTATATTATTTCTGACAGATTATATTCAGAGCAATTTTGTTTTCAACATTGGGTTGACTAAATAATACTTAGATTTTTCGATTTCGGTAGAATTTTAATTTCTATGTTTTACATGACAGAGCATACTCTGTTGGTGTATATACTACAAAACAGAGTAGATAAGGGCATTGTACCTTTTTTCTGACAGATTTTTTTCAGAGCAATTTTGTTTTAAACATTGCGGTGCCTAGATAATATTTAGATTTCTTTTGATTCATGTAAAATTAGAATTTATGTGATTTACATGAGAGAGCATACTGAGTTGGTGTATATACTCCAGAAAAGAGTAGAATAAGGCATTGTATATATTTTCTAACAGACTATATTTAGAGCCATTTTCTTTTAAGTTAGGGGCGCCTAGATATTATTTAGATTATTTTTGATTCACTTAAAATTAGAATTTCGGTATTTTATATGACAGAGCATATTGAGTTGGTGTATATACTCCAAAACAGAGTAGAAAAGGTCATTGTATATATTTTCTGACAGATTATATTCAGAGAAATTTTGCTTTTAATATTGGGGTGCCCAGAAAATATTTAGAATTTTTTCGATTCGGGTAGAATTAGAATTTCTGTATTTTACATGACAGAGCATATTGAGTTGGTGTTTATACTAAAAACAGTATAGAAGAGGGCATTGTATATTTTTTCTGACAAATTATATTCAGAGCAAGTTTGCTGTTTACATTGGGGTGCCTAGATAATATTTACATTTTTTTCGATTCGCATAAATAAAGAATTTCTGTATTTTACATGAGAGAGCATATAGAGTTGGTGTATATACTTCAAAACAGAGTAGAATAGGGCATTGTATATTTTTTCTGACAGATTATATTCAGAGCGATTTTTTTTTAACATTGCTATGCCTAGATAATATTTAGATTTATTTCGATTCGCTTAAATATAGAATTTCTGTATTTTCCATGAGAGAGCAGACAGAGTTGGTGTATATACTCCAAAACAGAGTGGAATAAGGCATTGTATATTTTTTCTAAAAGATAATATTCAGGGCCATTTTCTATTAACTTTGGGGAGCATAGATATTATTTAGATTTTTTTTGATTCACCTAAAATTAGAATTTCCGTCTTTTACATGAGAGAGCATGTTGAGTTGGTGTATATACGCCAAAACAGTGTAGAAAAGAGCATTCTATATTTTTTCTGACATATTATATTCAGAGCAATTTTGCTTTTAAAATTGGGGTGCCTAGATAATATTTATATTTTTTCGATTCGGGTAGAATTAGAATTTAGGTATTTTACATGACAGAGCATATTGAGTTGGTGTTTATACTACAGAACAGAATAGAAGAGGGCATTGTATATTTCTTCTGACAGATTATATTTAGAGCAATTTTGCTTTTATCATTGGGGTGCCTAGATAATATTTCGATTTTTCGGTTCGGGTAAAATTAGAATTTCTGTATTTTACATGAGAGAGCATATTGAGTTGGTGTATACACTACAAAACAGAGTAGAAGGGGGCATTGTATATTTTTTCTGACAGATTATATTCAGAGCAATTTTCCTTTTAACATTGGGGTGCCTAGAAACTATTTAGATTTTTTTCGATTTGCTTAAATATAGAATTTCTGTATTTTACATGAGAGAGCATACTGAGTTGGTGTATATACCCCAAAACCGAGTAGAATAGGGCATTGTATAATTATTGTGACAGATTATATTCATAGCAATTTTGTTTTTAACATTGGGTTGCCTAGATAATATTTAGATTTTTTTTTGATTCACGTAAAGTTACAATTTCTGTATTTTACATGAGAGAGCATACAGAGTTGGTGTATATACTCCAAAACAGAATAGAATAAGGCATTGTATATTTTTTCTAACAGACTATATTCAGACCCATTTTCTTTTAACTTTGGGGTGGCTAGATATTATTTATATTTTTTTCGATTCGCGTAAAATAAGAATTTCAATATTTTACATTAGAGAGCATATGGAGTTGGTCTATATACTCCAAAACAGAGTAGAATAGGGCATTGTATATTTTTTCTGACGGATTATATTCAGAGCAATTTTTTTTAACACTGGGGTGCCTAGATGATATTTATATTTTTTCGATTTGGATAGAATTAGAATTTCTGTATTTTACATGAGAGAGCATATTCAGTGGGTGTATATACTAAAAAACAGAGAAGTAAAGGGCTTTGTATATTTTATCTGACAGATTATATTAAGAGCAATTTTGCTTTTCACATTGGGGTGCCTTGATAATATCTAGAATTATTTCGATTCGCTTAAATATAGAATTTCTGTGTTTTACTTGAGAGAGCATATTGAGTTGGTGTATATACTTCAAAACAGAGAAGTATAAGTCATTGTATATTTTTTCTAACAGAGTATATTCAGAGTCGTTTTCTTTTTGCTTTGGGGAGCCTAGATATTATTTGGATCTTTTTTGATTCGCCTAAAATTTGACTTTCGGTATTTTACATGAGACAGAATATTGAGTTGGTGTATATACTCCAAAACAGAGTAGAAAAAAACATTGTATATTTTTTCTGACAAATTTTATTCAGAGCAATTTTGTTTTTAACTTTGGGGTGCCTAGATAATATTTAGATTTTTTTCTATTCACTTAAATATAGAATTTCTGTATTTTACATGAGAGAGCATATGGAGTTGGTGTATATACTCCAAAACAGAGTAGAATAGGGCATTAGATATTTTTTGTGACAAATTATATTCAGAGCAATTTTTTTTAACACTGGGGTGCCTAGATAATATTTAGATTATTTTCGATTCGGGTAAAATTAGAATTTCGGTATTTGACATGAGAGAGCATCCTGAGTTGGTGTATATACTCCAACACAGAGTGGAATAAGGCATTGTATATTTTATCTAAAAGACTATATTCAGAGCCATTTTATATAAACTTTGGGGAGCCTAGACATTATTTAGATTTTTTTTGATTCACCTAAAATTAGAATTTCCGTATTTTACATGAGAGAGCAGGTTGAGATGGTGTGTATACGTGAAAACAGAGTAGAAAAGAGCATTGTATATTTTTTCTGACAGATTATATTCAGAACAATTTTGCTTTTAATATTGTGGTGCCTAGATAATATTTAGATTTATTTCGATTCGCTTAAATATTGAATTTCTGTATTTTACATGAGAGAGCATATTGATTTTGTGTATATACTGCAATACAGAGTAGAAAAGGGCATTGTATATTTTTTATGACAGATTATATTCAGAGCAATGTTGTTTTTAACATTGGGTTGCCTAGATAATATTTAGATTTTTTTCGATTTACGTAAAATTAGAATTTCTGTATTTTACATGAGACAGCATACAGAGTTGGTGTATATACTCCAAAACAGAGTAGAATAAGGCATTGTATATTTTTTATAAGAGAGTATGTTCAGACCCATTTTCTTTTAACTTTGGGGAGGCTAGATATTATTTAGGTTTTTTTCGATTCGCGTAAAATTAGAATTTCAATATTTTACATGAGAGAGCATATGGAGTTCGTGTATATACTCCAAAACAGAGTAGAATAGGGCATTGTATATTTTTTCTGACAGATTATATTCAGAGCAATTTTGTTTTAAACATTGGGGTGCCTAGAAAATATTTAGATTTTATTCGATTCGCTTAAATATTGAATTTCTGTATTTTACATGAGAGAGTATGTGGAGTTTTTGTATATACTCCAAAACAGAGTAGAATAGGGCATTGTATATTTTTTCTGACAGATTATATTCAGAGCAATTTTTTTTAACACTGAGGTGCCTAGATAATATTTATATTTTTTCGATTCCAGTAAAATTAGAATTTCTTTATTTTACATTATAGAGCATATTGAGTTGGTGTATATAGTCCGAAGCAGAGTAGAATAGGGGATTGAATATTTTTTTGTGACAGATTATATTCAGTGCAATTTTGTTTGTAGCATTGGGTTGCCTACATAATATTTTGATTTTTCGCTTCTGGTAAAATTAGAATTTCGGTATTTTACATGAGCGACCATACTGAGTTGGTGTACATATTCCAAAACAGAGTAAAATAGGGCATTGTATATTTTTTCTGAAAGATTATATTCAGAGCATTTTTGTTTTTATCATAGACGTGCCTACATAATATTTAGATTTTTTTGATACTTATAAAATTAGAATTTCTGTATTTTACATGTCAGAGCATATTGAGTTTGTGTATATACTACAAAACAGAGTAGAAAATGGCATTGTGTATTTTTTTTGACAGATTATATTCAAAGCAATTTTGATTTTAACATTGGGCTGCCTAGATAATATTTAGATATTTTTCGATTCGCTTAAATATAGAATTTCTGTATTTTACATGAAACAGCATTTTGAGTTGGTGTATATAATACAAAACAGAGTAGAATAGGGCATTGTATATTTTCTCTGACAGATTATATTCAGAGCAATTTTGTTTTTAACATTGGCTTGACTAAATAATATTTAGATTTTTCGATTTGGGTAGAATTATAATTTCTGTATTTTACATGACAGAGCATATTATGCTGCTGTATATACTAGAAAATAGAGTAGAAAAGGGCATTGTACCTTTATTCTGACAGATTTTTTTCAGAGCAATTTTGTTTTTAACATTGCGGTGCCTAGATAATATTTAGAAACTTATCGATTCACCTGAAATTAGAATTTCCGTATTTTACATGAGAGAGCATGTTGAGTTGGTGTGTATACGCCAAAAAAGTGTAGAAAAAATCATTGTATATTTTTTCTGACAGATTATATTGAGAGCAATTTTGCTTTTAACATTGGGGTGCCTAGATAATTTTTATATTTTTTCGATTCGGGTAGAATTAGAATTTAGGTATTTTACATGACAGAGCATATTGAGTTGGTGTTTATACTACAGAACAGAATAGAAGAGGGCATTGTATATTTCTTCTGACAGATTATATTTAGAGCAATCTTGCTTTTAACATTGGGGTGCCTAGATAATATTTAGATTTTTTTGGTTCGGGTAAAATTAGAATTTCTGTATTTTACATGAGAGAGCATATTGAGTTGGTGTATACACTAGAAAACAGAGTAGAATATGGCATTGGATATATTTTCTGACAGATTATATTCAGAGCAATTTTGCTTTTAACATTGGGGTGCCTAGATACTATTTAGATTTTATTCGATTTGCTTAAATATAGAATTTCTGTATTTTACATGAGAGAGCATACTGAGTTGGTGTATATACCCCAAAACCGAGAAGAATAGGGCATTGTATAATGATTGTGACAGATTATATTCAGAGCAATTTTGTTTTTAACATTAGGTTGTCTAGAGAATATTTGGATTCTTTTCGATTCACGTAAAATTAGGATTTCTGTATTTTACATGAGAGAACATACAGAGTTGGTGTATATACTCCAAAACAGAGTAGAATAAGGCATCGTATATTTTTTCTAACAGACTATATTCAGACCCATTTTTTTTTAACTTTGGGGCGGCTAGATATTATTCAGATTTTTTTCGATTCACGTAAAATAAAAATTTCAATATTTTACATGTGAGAGCATATGGAGTTGGTGTATATACTCCAAAACAGAGTAGAATATGGCATTGTATATTTTTTCTTACAGATTATATTCAGAATAATTTTGTTTTTAACATTGGCGTGCCGAGATAATATTTAAATTCTTTTCTATTCGCTTAAGTATAGAATTTCTGTATTTTACATAATAGAGCATACGGAGTTGGTTTATATACTTTAAAACAGAGTAGAATAGTGTATTGTATATTTTTTCTTACTGATTATATTCATAACAATTTTGTTTTTAACTTTGGGTTGCCTAAACAATATTTACACTTTTTCGATTCAGGTAAAATTAGAATTTCTGTATTTTACATGAGAGAGCATGTTGAGTTGGTGTATATACTACAAAACAGAGTAGAAAAGGGCATTGTATATTTTTTCTGACATATAATATTCAGAGCAATTTTGCTTTTAACATTGGGGTGCCTAGACAATATTTATATTTATTCGATTCTCGTAGAATTAGAATTTCTGTATTTTATATGAGAGAGCATATGGAGTTGGTGTATATACTCCAAAACAAAGTCGAATAAGGCATTGTATATTTTTTCTAACAGGCTATATTCAGAGCCATTTTTGTTGAACGTTGGGCCGCCTAGGTATTATTTAGATTCTTTTCGATTCACGTGAAATTAGAATTTCTGTGTTTTACATGAGAGAGCATATAGAGTTGCTGTATATACTCCAAAACAGAGTATAATAGGGCATTGTATATTTTCTCTGACAGATTATATTCAGAGGAATTTTGTTTTTAACATTAAGGTGCCTACATAATATTTTGATTTTTTGATTTGGGTAAAATTAGAATTTCGGTATTTTACATGAGAGAGCATACTGAGTTGGTGTATATACTTTAAAACACAGTAGAATAGGGCATTCTATATTTTTTCTGACAGATTATATTCAGAGAAATGTTTCTATAACATTGGCGTGCCTACATAATATTTATATTTATTCGATTCGGGTAAAATTCGAATTTCTGTATTTTACATGAGAGAACATATTGAGTTGGTGTATATACTACAAAACAGAGTAGAAAAGGGCGTTGTGTATTTTTTCTGACAGATTATATTCAGAGAAATTTTGTTTATAACATTGGAATGCCAAGACTATATTTATATTTTTTTGATTCGGGTAGAATTTGAATTTCTATATTTTACATGAGAGAGCATATGGAGATGGTGTATATATTCCAAGACAGAGTAGAATAGGGCATTGTATATTTTTTCTCACAGATTATATTCAGAACAATTTTGTTTTTAACATTGGGGTGCTTAGATAATATTTAAATTCTTTTCGATTCGCTTAAATATAGAATTTCTGTATTTTACATGATAGAGCATATGGAGTTGGTGTATATACTCCAAAACAGAATAGAATAGTGCACTTTATATTTTTTTCTGACAGATTATATTCAGAGATATTTTGTTTTTACCATTGGGTTGCCTAAATAATATTTGGATTTTTTCGATTCGCGTAAAATTAGAATTTTTGTATTTTACATTACAGAGAATACTGTGTTGGTGTATATACAACAAAACAGAGTAAAAAAGGGCATTGTATATTTTTTCTGACAGATTATTTTCAGAGCAATTTTGGTTTTAAATTTGGGGTGCCAGTATAATATTTAGATTTTTCCGATTCCCTTAAATATAGAACTTCTGTATTTTACATGAGAGAGCATATGGAGTTAATTTATATACTTTAAAACAGAGTACAATAGGGCGTTGTATATTTTTTCTGACAAATTATATTCAGAGCAATTTTGTTTATAACATTGGGGTGCCTAGACAATATTTATATTTTTTCTATTGGGGTAGAATTAGAATTTTTGTATTTTACATGAGAGAGCATATGGAGTTGGTGTATATACTCCAAAACAAAGTAGAATAAGGCATTGTATATTCTTTTTAACAGACTACCTTCAGAGCTATTTTTTTGGAACGTTGTTGCGCCTAGATATTATTTAGATTTTTTTCGACTCGCGTAAAATTAGAATTTCGGTATTTTACAGGAGAGAGCATATGGAGTTTCGGTATATACTTCAAAAAAAAGTAGAATAGGGCATTGTATATTTTTTCTGACTGATTATATTCAGAGCAGCTTTGTTTTTAACATTGGGGAGCCTACATAATATTTAGATTTTTTCGATTCGGCTAAAATTAGGATTTCTGTATTTTACATGAGAGAGCATATTGAGTTGGTGTATATACTAAAAACAGAGTAGAGAAGGGCATTGTATATTTTTTCTGACAGATTATATTCAGAGGAATTTTGCTTTAAACATTCGGGTGCCTAGATAATATTTAGATTTGTTTCGATTCTCTTTAATATAGAATTTCTGTATTTTACATGAGAGAGCATACTGAGTTGGTGTATATACTCCAAAACAGAGTAGAATAAGGCATTGTATATTGTCTCTAACAGACTACATTAAGAGCCATTTTCTTTAAACTTTGGGGCGCCTAGATATTATTTAGATTTATTTCGATTCGCGTAAAATTAGAATTTCGGAATTTAACATCAGAGAGCATATTGAGTTGGTGTATATACTACAAATCAAAGTAGAAAATACAATTGTGTATTTTTTCTTACAGATTATATTCAGATAAATTTTGCTATTTACATTGGGGTGCCTAGATAATATTTAGATATTTTTTTTTCCGTAAATATAGAATTTCTGTATTTTACATGAGAGAGCATATGGAGTTGGTGTATATACCCCAAAACAAAGTAGAATAGGGCATTGTATATTTTTTCTGACAGATTATATTCAGAGAAATTTTGTGTTTAACATTGGGGTGCCTAGATAACATTTAGATTTTTTTCGATTCGCTTAAATGTAGAATTTCTGTATTTTACATGAGAGAGCATATGGAGTTGGTGTATATACTCAAAAACAGAGTAGAATAGGGCATTGTATAGTTTTTCTGACGGATTATATTCAGAGAAATATTGTTTTTAACATTGGGGTGCCTAGATAATATTTAAATTTTTTTAGATTCACGTAAATTTAGAATTTCGGCATTTTACATGAGAGAGCATACTGAGTTTTTTATATACTCCAAAACAGAGTAGAATAGGGCATTGTATATTTTTTCTGACAGATTATATTCAGAGCAATTTTGTTTTAAACATTGGCGTGCCTACATAATATTTAGATTTTTTTGATTCGGGTAAAATTAGAGTTTCTCTATTTTACATGAAAGAGCATATTGAGTTGGTTTATATAATACAAAACAGAGTAGAAAATGGCATTGTGTTTACTCTGACAGATTTTATTGAGAGCAATTTTGCTTTTAACATTGGAGTGCCTAGATAATATTTAAATATTTTTCAATTCGCTTAAATATATAATTTCTGTGTTTTACATGAGAGAGCATATGGAGTTAGTGTATGTGCCCCAAAACAGAGTAGAATAGGGTATTGTATATTTTCTCTGACAGATTATATTCAGAGCAATTTTGTTTTTAACATTGGGTTGACTAAATAAAGTTTAGATTTTTTCGATTCGGGTAAAATTAGAATTTCTGTATTTTACATAAGAGAGCATACTGTTTTGGTGTATATACTCCAAAACAGAGTAGAATAAGGCAGTGTATATTTTCTCTAACAGACTATATTAAGATCCATTTTCTTTTAACTTTTTGGCGCCTAGATATTATTTACATTTCTTTCGATTCGCGTAAAATTAGTATTTCTGTATTTTACATGAGAGAGCATATCGAGCTGGTGTATATACTCCAAAACAGAGTAGAATCGGACATTGTATATTTTTTCTGACCAATTATATTCAGAGCAATTTTCCTTTTAACATTGGGGTGCCTAGATATTTACATTTTTTTCAATTCACGTAAAATTATAATTTCTGATTTTACGTTAGAGAGCATACTGAGTTGGTGTAAATATTCCAAAACAAAGTAGAATAGGGCATTGTTTATTTTTTCTGACACATTATATTCAGAGGAATTTTGATTTTAACATTCGGGTTCCTAGATGATATATAGATTTTTTTCGATTTGCTTAAATATGGAATTTGTGTATTTTACATGAAAGAGCAAATATATTTGGTGTATATACTCCAAAACAGAGTAGAATAGGGCATTGTATATTTTTTCTGACAGATTATATTCAGAGCAATTTTGTTTTTAACATTGGTGTGCCGAGATAATATTTAAATTGTTTTCGATTCGCTTAAATATATAGTTTCTGTAATTTATATGATAGAGCATATGGAGTTGGTGTATATACTTTAAAACAGAGTAGAATAGTGCATTGTATCCTTTTTCTGACTGATGATATTCAGAACAATTTTGTTTTTAACATTGGGTTGCCTAAATAATATTTAGATCATTTCAATTCAGGTAAAATTAGAATTTCTGTATTTTACATGAGAGAGCATACTGAGTTGGTGTATATACTCCAAAACAGAGTAGAATAAGGCATTGTATATTTTTTCTAACAGACTATATTAAGAGCCATTTTCTTTTAACTTCGAGGCGCCTAGATATTATTTAGATTCTTTTTGATTCTTGTAAAATTAGAATTTCTGTGTTTTACATGAGAGAGCCTATGGAGTTGGTGTATATACTCCAAAACAGAGTAGAAGAGGCCACTGTATATTTTTTCTGACATATTATATTCAGAGCAATTTTGCTTTTAACATTGGGGTGCCTAGATAATATTTAGATTTTTTTCGATTCACGTAAATTTTGAATTACGGTACTTTACATGAGAGAGCATACTGAGTTGGTGTACATACTCAAAAACAAAAGTAGAATAGGGCATTATATATTTTTTCTGACAAATTATATTCAGAGCAATTTTAATTTTTACATTGGGGTGCCTAGATAATATTAAGATTTTTTCGATACGGGTAAAATTAGAGTTTCTGTATTTTACAAGAGAGAGCATGTTGAGTTGGTGTATATAGTACAAAACAAAGTAGAAAAGGGCATTATGTATTTTTTCTGACATATTATATTCAGAGCAATTTTTCTTTTAACATTGAGGTGCCTAGATAATATTTAGATTTTTTTCGATTCACTTAAATATTGAATATCTGTATTTAACATGAGAGAGCATATGGAGTTGGTGTATATACTCCCAAACAGAGACGAATAGGGCATTGTATATTTTTTCTGACAGATTATATTCAGAGCAATTTTGTTTTTAACATTGGGGTGCCTAGATAATATTTAGATTTTTTTCGATTTGGTTAAATATATATTTTCTGTATTTTACAAGAAGGAGCATATAAAGTTGGTGTATATTCTCCAAAACATAATAGAATACGGCATTGTATGTTTCGTCAGACAGATTATATTCAGAGAAATTTTGCTTTTAACATTTGGGTGCCTAGATAATATTTAGATTTTTTTCAAATCACGTAAAATTAGAATTTCGGTATTTTACATGAGAGAGCATGTTGAGTTGGTGTATATATTCCAAAACAGAGTAAAATAAGGCATTTTATATTTTTTCTAACAGAATATATTCACAGCCATTTTCTTTTAACTTAGGCGCACCTTGATATTATTTAAATTTATTTTGATTCGCGTAAAATTAGAATTTTGGTATCATCCTTGAGGGAGCATATTGATTTGGTGTATATAATCCAAAACAGAGTAGAAAAGGGCATTGTATATTTTTGCTGACAGAGTATATTCAGAGCAATTTTGCTTTTATTATTGGGGTGCCTAGATAATATTTAGATATTTTTCGATGCGCTTAAATATAGAATTTCTGTATTTAACTTGAGAGAGCATATGGAGTTAGTGTGTATACTCCAAAACAGAGAAGAATAGGGCATTGTATATTTTTGTGGACACTATATATTCAGAGTAATATTTTTTTTAATTTTGGGGTGCCTAGATAATATATAGGTTTTGTTGATTCGGGTAAAATTAGAATTTCTTTATTTTACACGAGATAGCACACTGAGTTCGTGTATATACTCCAAAACATAGTAGAATAAGGCATTGTATATTTATTCTAAGAGAGTATATTCAGAGCCATTTTCTTTTAACTTTGGGGCACCTAGATATTATTTAGATTTTTTTCAATTCGTGTAAAATTAGAATTTGTGTATTTTACATGAGAGAGCATATTGAGTTGGTGTATATTCTCCAATACAGAGAATAGGGCATTGTATATTTTTTATGACAGACTATATTCAGAGCTATTTTGTTTTTGACATTGGGGTGCCAAGATAATATTTAGATTATTTTCGGCTCGCTTAAATATAGAATTTCTGTATTTTACCTGAGAGAGTATAGGGAGTTAGTGTCTATAATCCAAAGCAGCGTAGAATAGGGCATTGTATATTTTTTCTGACAGATTATATTCAGAGCAATTTTGTTTTTAACATTCAGGTGCCTAGATAATATTTAGATTTTTTTCGATTCACTTAAATATAGAATTTCTGTATTTTACATGAGAGAGCATATGGGGTTAGTGTATATACTCCAAAACAGAGTAGTAAAAAGCATTGTATATTTTTTCTGACAGATTATATTCAGAGCAAATTTGTTTTTAACATTGGAATGCCTAGATAATATTTATATTTTTTTGATTCGGGTAAAATTAAAATTTCTGTATTTTACATGTGAGAGCATATTGAGTTGGTTTATATACTACAAAATAGAGTAGAAAATGGCATTGTATATTTTGTCAGACAGATTATATTCAGAGAAATTTTGCTTTAAACATTGGGGTGCCTAGATAATATTTAGATTTTTTTTGGATCACGTAAAATTAGAATTTCGGTATTTTACGTGAGAGAGTATGTTGAGTTGGTGTATATATTTCAAAACAGAATAGAATAAGGCATTTTATATTTTTTCTAACAGAATATATTCAGAGCCATTTTCTTTTAACTTTGGCGCGCCTAGATATTATTTAAATTTTTTTTGATTCGCGTAAAATTAGAATTTTGGTATCTTCCATGAGGGAGCATATTGATTTGCTGTATATACTCCAAAAAGGAGTAGAAAAGGGCATTGTATATTTTTTTCTGACAGATTATATTCAGAGCAATTTTGTTTTTAACATTGGGGTGCCTAGACAATATTTAGATTTTTTCGATTCAGGTAAAATTAGAATTTCTGTATTTTACATGTGAGAGCATATTGAGTTGGTGTATATACTACAAAAAAGAGTAGAAAACGGCATTGTATATTTTTTCAGACAGATTATATTCAGAGCAATTTTGCTTTTATCATTAAGGTGCCTAGATAATATTTAGATTTTTTTCGATGCGCTTAAATATAGAATTTCTGTATTTAACCTGAGAGAGCATATGGAGTTAGTGTGTATACTCCAAAACAGAAAAGAATAGGGCATTGTATATTATTTCGGACAGATTATATTCAGATCAATTTTGTTTTTAACATTGGGGTTTCTATATAATATATAGATTTTTTCGATTTGCTTTAATATAGAATATCTGTATTTTAAACTAGAGAGCATATGGAGTTGGTGTATATACTCCAAAACAGAGTATAAAAAAGCATTGTATAATTTTTTTGACACTATATATTCAGAGCAATTTTGTTTTTAATATTGGGGTTTCTAGGTAATACTTAGATTTTGTCGATTCAGGTAAAATTATAATTTCTTTATTTTACCCGAGGGAGCATACTGAGTTGCTGTATATATTCCAAAACATAGTAGAATAAGGCATTGTATATTTATTCTAACAGACTGTATTCAGAGCCATTTTCTTTTAACTTCCGGGCGCCTAGATATTATTTAGATTTTTTTCGATTCGCGTTAAATTAGAATTTGTGTATTTTACATGAGAGAGCATATTGAGTTGGTGTATATTCTCCAATACAAAGCAGAAAAGGGCATTGTATATTGTTTATGACAGATTATATTCAGAGCAATTTTGTTGTTAACACTGGGTGCCTAGATAATATTTAGATTTTTTCGATTTGGGTAAAATTAGAATTTCTGTATTTCAAAATAGAGAGCATACTGAGTTGTTGTATATACTCCAAAACAGAGTAGAATAAGGCATTGGATATTTTTTGTAACAGACTATATTCAAATCCATTTTCTTTTATCTTTGGGGTGCCTAGATAGTATTTAGATATTTATCAATTCACGTAAAATTAGAATTTCGGTATTTTACATGAGAGAGCATACTGAGTTGGTGTATATACTTCAAAACAGAGTAGAATAAGGCATTGTATATTTTTTATGAGAGATTATATTCAGAGAAATTTTGCTTTTAAGATTGGGGTGTCTAGATAATATTTAGATTTTCTTCGATTCGCGTAAAATTAGAATTTCGGTATTTTACATGAGAGCATACTGAGTTGGTGTATATACTCCAAAACCGAGTAGAATCAGGCATTGTATATTTTTTCTAACAGACTATATTCCGAGCGAGTTTCTTTTAACTTTGGGGCGCCTAGATATTATTTAGATTTATTTCGATTCACGTAAAATTAAAATTTTTGCATTTTACATGAGAGGGCCTATTGAGTTGGTGTATATACTCCAAAACAGAGTAGAAAATGGCATTGTATATTTCTTCTGACAGATTATATTCAGAGCAATTCTGCTTTTAACATTGGGGTGCCTGGATAATGTTTAGATTTTTTTCGATTCGCTTAAATATAGAATTTCTGTATTTTACATGACAGAGCATACTGAGTTGTTGTATATACTCCAGAACAGAGTAGAATAAGGCATTCAATATTATTTCTGACAGATTATTTTAAGAGCAATTTTGCTTATAAGATTGGGGTGCCTAGATTATATGTAGATTTTTTTGCTTAGCTTAAATATAGAATTTCTGTATTTTACATCAGAGAGCATATGGAGTTGGTGTATGCACTCCAAAACAGAGTAGAATAGGGCATTGTATATTTTTTCTGACAAATTATATTCAGAGCAATTTTGTTTTTAATATTGGTGTGCCTAGATTAAATTTAGATTTTGTCGTTATGGGAAAAATTAGAATTTCGGTATTTTACATGAGAGAGCCTACTGAGTTGGTGTATATACTCCAAAACAGAGTAGAATAAGGCATTGTATATTTTCCCTAAGAGACAACATTTAGAGCCAATTTCTTTTAATTTTGGGGTGCCTAGATATTAGTTAGATTTTTTTCGATTCACGTAAATTAGAATTTCGGTTTTTACATTGAGAGCATATGGAGTTGGTGTATATACTCCAAAACAGAGTAGAAAAAGGCATTGTATATTTTCTCTAACAGACTATATTCAGAGCCAGTTTCTTTTAAATTTGGGGCTCCTATATATTATTTAGATTTCTTTTGATTCGGGTAAAAGTAGAATTTCGGTTTTTTACGAGAGAGCATACTGAGTTGGTGTATATAATTTAAAACAGAGTAGAAAAGGGCATTGTATATTTTTTCTGAACAGATTATATTCAGAGCAATTTTGCTTTTAACATTCGGGTGCCTAGATAATATTTAGATTTTTTTCGATTCACGTAAATTTAGAATTTCGGTATTTTACATGAGAGAGCACACTGAGTTGGTGTATATACTCTAAAACAGGGTAGAACAAGGCATTGTATATTTTTTATGACAGATTATATTCAGAGCAATTTTGCTTTTAATATTGGGGAGCCTAGATTATATTTAGATTTTTTTTCAATTCGCTTCAATATAGAATTTCTGTATTTTACATGAGAGAGCATATAGAGTTGCTGTGTCTACTCAAAAACAATGTAGAATAGGGCATTGTATATTTTTTCTAACAGATTATATTCAGAGCAATTTTGTTTTTAACATTGGGGTGCCTAGAAAACATTTAGATTTATTAGATTCGGGTAAAATTCGAATTTCTGTATTATACATGAGAGAGCATACTGAGTTGGTGTATATACTCCAAAACAGAGTAGAATAAGGCATTGTATATTTTCTCTAACAGGCTATATTCAGAGCCAGTTCCTTTTAACTTTGGGGCGCCTAGATATTATTTAGATTTTTTTCAATTCGCGTAAAATTAGAATATCATTTTTATACGTGAGAGAGCATACTGAGTTGGTGTATATAATCCAAAACAGAGTAGAAAGGGGAATTGTATATTTTTTATGAACAGATTATATTCAGAGCAATTTTGCTTTTAACATTCGTGTGCCTAGATAATATTTAGATTCTTTCAATTTGGGTAAAATTAGAATTTCTCTATTTTACATGAGAGAGCAAACTGAGTTGGTGTATATACTCAAAAACAGAGTAGAATAAGGCATTGTATATTTTTTCTAACAGACTATATTCAGAGCCATTTCCTTTTAATTTTGGGGTGCCTAGATATTATTTAGATTTTTTTCGATTCGTGTAAAATTAAAATTTCCGTATTTTACATGAGAGAGCATATTGAGTTGGTGTATATACTCGAAAAAAGAGTAGAAAAGGGCATTGTATATTTTCTCAGACAGATTATATACAGAGCAATTTTGCTTATAATATTGGGGTGCCTAGATAATATTTAGATTTTTTCGGTTCGCTTAAATATAGAATTTCTGTATTTTACATGATAGAGCATATGGAGTTGGTGCATATACTCCAAAACAGAGTAGAATAGGGCATTGTTTATCTTTTCTGACAGACTATATTCAGAGCAGTTTTGTTTTTAACATTGGGATGCCTACATATTATTTAGATTTTTTCGATTCACGTAAAATTAGAATTTCGGTATTTTACATCAGAGAGAATACTGAGTTGCTGTATAGACTCCAAAAAATGTAGAATAAGGCGTTTTATATTTTTTCTAGCAGACTATATTCACAGGCATTTTCGTTTAACTTTGGGGCGCCTAGATATTATTTAGATTATTTTCGATTCGCGTGAAATTATAATTTCCGTATTTTCCACGAGAGAGCATATTGTGTTCGTGTATATACACCAAAACAGAGTAGAAAAGGGGATTGTATAATATTTCTGACAGATGATATTGAGAGCAATTTTGCTTTTAACATTGGGCTGCCTAGATAATATTTAAATTTTTTTCGATTCACGTAAAATTAAAATTTCTGTATTTCACAAGAGAGAGCATACTGAGTTGGTGTATATACTCCTAAACAGAGTAGAATAAGGCACTGTATATTTTTTCTGACAGATTATATTCAGTGCAATTTTGCTTTTAACATTGGGGTGCCTAGATAATATTTAGATTTTTTTCGATTCACGTAAAATTCGAATTTCTGAATTTTACATGAGAGAGCATACTGAGTTTTTGTATATACTCCAATACAGAGTAGAATAAGGCAATGTATATTTTTTCTAACAGAATATATTCAGAGCCATTTTCTTTTAACATTGGGGCGCCTAGATATTATTTAGATTTTTTTCGATTCATGTAAAATTAGAATTTCTGTATTTTACATAAGAGAGCATATTGAGTTGGTGTATATACTCCAAAACAGAGTAGAAAAGGGCATTGTATATTTTTTCTGGCAGAATATATTCAGAGCAAATTTGTTTTTAACATTGGTGTTCCTAGATAATATTTAGACTTTTTTATTCACGTAAAATTTGAATTTCGGTATTTTACATGAGAGAGCATATTGAGTTGTTGTATATACTTTAAAACAGTAGAAAAGGGCTTTGTATATTTTTTCTGACAGATTATATTCAGTGAAATTTTGCTTTTAACATAGGGATGCCTACATAGTATTTAGACTTTTTTCGATTCACTTAAATATAGAATTTACGTGTTTTCTATTAGAGAGCATATTGAATTTGTGTATATACTCCAAAACAGAGTAGAATAAGGTATTGTATGTTTTTTCTAACAGACTATATTCAGAGCCGTTTTCTTTAAACTTTGGTGTGCCTATATATTATTTAGAATTTTTCGATTCGGGTAAAATTTGAATTTCGTTATTTTACATGAGAGAGCATACTGAGTAGGTGTATATACTCAAAAACAGAGTAGAATAAGGCATTGTATATTTTTTCTAACAGACTATATTCGGAGCCATTTTCTTCTAACATTGGGTCGCCTAGATATTATTTTCATTTTTCTCGATTCGCGTAAAATTAGAATTTTGGTATTTTACAAGACAGAGCATATTGGGTTGGTGTATATACACCAAAACAAAGTGGAAAAGGGTATTGTATATTTTTTCTGAAAGTTTATATTCAGAGAAATTTTGCTTTTAACATTGGGGTGACTAGATTATATTTGGATATTTTTCGATTCGCTTTAATATAGAATTTCTGTATTTTACATCAGAGAGCATATTGAGTTGATGTATATACTACAAATCAGAGTAGAAAAGGGCATTGAATATTTTTTCTGACAGAATATATTCAGAGCAATTTCGTTTTTAACATTGGTGTGCCTAGTTTATATGTAGAATTTTTTTGATTCGCTTAAATATAGAATTTCCGTATTTTACATGAGAGAGCATACTGAGTTAATGTATATACTCCAAAACAGAGTAGAATAAGGCATTGTATATTTTTTTAACAGACTATATTCAGAGCCATTTTTTATTAACTTTGGGGCGCCTAGATATTATTAAGATTTTTTTCGGTCCACGTAAAATTAGAATTTCAGTATTTTACATGAGAGAGCATACTGAGTTGGTGTATATACTTCAAAACAGAGTAGAATAAGGCATTGTATATTTTTTCCAACAGACTATATTCCGAGCCATTTTCTTATAACTTTGGGGCGCCTAGATATTATTTAGATTTCTTTCGATTCACGTAAAATTAGAATTTCGGTATTTTACATGAGAGAGCATACTGAGTTGGTGTATATGCTCCAAAACCGAGTAGAATAAGGCATTGTATATTTTTTCTAACATACTATATTCCGAGCCATTTTCTTTTAACTTTGAGGTGCCTAGATATTATTTAGATTTTTTTGGATTCGCGTAAAATTATAATTTCTGCAATTTACATGAGAGAGCCTATTGAGTTGGTGTATATACTCCAAAACAGAGTAGAAAAGGGCATTGTATATTCCTTCTTACAGATTATATTCAGAGCAATTCTGCTTTCAACATTGGGGTGCATGGATAATATTTAGATTTTTTTCGATTCTCTTAAATATAGAATTTCTGTATTTTACATGACAGAGCATACTGTGTTGGTGTAAATACTCCAAAACAGGGTAGAATAAGGCATTGAATATTTTTTCTGACAGATTAGATTCAGAGCAATTTTGTTTTTAACATTGGGGTGCCTCGATTATTTGTACATTTTTTCGATTTGCTTAGATATAGAATTTCTGTATTTTAAATGAGAGAGCATATTGCGTCGGTGTATATACTCCAAAACAGAGTAGAATAGGGCATTGTATATTTTTTCTGACAGATTATATTCAGAGCAATTTTGGTTATAACATTGGGGTTCCTAGATAATATTTAGATTTTGTCAATTCGGGTAAAATTAGAATTTCTTTTTTTACATGAGAGAGCATACTGAGTTGGTGTATATACTCCAAAACAGAGTATAAAAGGGCATTGTATATTTCTTCTGACAGATTATATTCAGAGCAATTCTGCTTTTAACATTGGGTTGCCTGGATAATATTTAGATTTTTTTCGATTCGCTTAAATATAGAAATTCTGTATTTTACATGAGAGAGCATACTGAGCTGGGGTATATACTCCAAAACAGAGTAGAATAAGGCATTGTATATTTTTTCTAACAGACTATATTCAGAGCCATTTTCTTTTAAGTATGGGGTGCCTAGATAATATTTAGATTTTTTTCGATTCACGTAAAATTAGAATTTCAGTATTTCACATGAGAGAGCATATTGAGTTGGTGTATATACCCTAAAACAGAGTAGAAAAGGTCATTGTATATTTTTTCTGACAGTTTATATTCATACCAATTTTGCTTTTACCATTCGGGTGCCTACATAATATTTAGATTTTACCGATTCGGGTGAAATTAGAATTTGGTATTTTACATGAGAGAGCATTCTGGGTTGGTGTATATGCTACAAAACAGAGTAGAATGAGGCATTGTATTTTTTGTCTAACAGACTATATTCCGAGCCATTTTCTTTTAACTTTGGGTGCCTACATATTATTTAGATTTTTTTCGATTCGCGTAAAATTTGAATTTCTGCATTTTACAAGAGGGAGCCTATTGACTTGGTGTATATACTCCAAAACAAGTTAGAAAAGGGCATTGTATATTTCTTCTTACAGATTATATTCAGAGCAACTTTGCTTTTAACATTGGGGTGCCTGTATAATATTTAGATATTCTTCGATTCGCTTAAATATACAGTTTCTGTATTTTACATGAGAGAGCATACTCAGTTGGTGTATATACTCCAAAACAGAGGAGAATAAGGCATTGTATATTTTTTCTGACAGATTATATTCAGAGCAATTTTGCTTTTAACATTCAGATGCCTAGTTAATATTTAAAATTTTTCGATTAATGTAAAATTTGGATTTCGGTATTTTACATGAGAGAACATACTGAGTTGGCGTATATACTCCAAAACAGAGTAGAATAAGGCATTGTATATTTTTTGACAGATTATAGTAATAGAAATTTTGCTTTTAATATTGGGGTGCCTAGATTATATTTAGATTTGTTTCGATTCACTTAAATATAAAATTTCTGTATGTTACATGAGACAGCATATTGAGTTGGTGTATATACTCCAAAACAGAGTAGAATAGGGCATTGTATATTTTGTCTGACAGATTATATTCAGAGTAATTTTGTTTTTAACATTGTGGTGCCTAGAGTACATTTAGATTTTTTCGATTTTGGTAGCATTAGAATCTGTATTTTACATGAGAGAGCATACTGAGTTGGTGTATATACTCCAAAGCAAAGTAGAACAAGGCATTGTATATTTTTTTTTAACAGACTATATTCAGAGCCATTTCTTTTAACTTTGGGGCGCCTAGATATTATTTAGATTTTTTTCAATTCACGTAAATTTCGAATTTCGGTATTTTACATCAGAGAGCATACAGAGTTGGTGTATATACTCCAAAACAGAGTAAAATAAGGCATTGTATATTTTTTCTGGCAGATTATATTCAGAGCAGTTTTGCTTTTAACATTCGGGTGCCTACATAATATTTAGATTTTTTATGATTCTCATAAAATTAGAATTTCGGTATTTTACATGAGAGGGCATACTGAGTTGAAGTATATACTCCAAAACAGTGTAGAATAAGTCATTGTATATTTTTTTCTGACAGACTATATTCAGAGCAATTTCGTTTTTAACATTAGACTGCCTAGATCATATTTAGATTATTTCCATTCGGGTAAAATTAGAATTTCTGTATTTTACATGAGAGAGCCTACGGAGTTGATGTATATACTCCAAAACAGAGTAGAATAAGGTATTGCATATTTTATCTAACAGACTATATTAAGAGCAATTTATTTTAACTGTGGGGCGCCTAGATATTATTTAGATTCTTTTCGATTTGCGTAAAATTTGAATTTCGTTATTTTACATGAGAGTATATTTAGTTGGTGTATATACTGCAAAACAGAGTAGAAAAGGGCATTGTATATTTTTGCATGACAGATTATATTAAGAGCAATTGTACTTTTAACTTTGGGGTGCCTAGATAATATTTAGATTTTTCTCGATACATGTAAAATTAGAATTTTGGTATTTTACATAAGAGAGCATATTGAGTTGGTGTATATACTCCAAGACAGAGTAGAAAAGGGCATTGTATATTTTGCCAGACAGATTATATTCAGAGCAATTTTGCTTTTAACATTGGGGTGCCTAAATAATATTTAGATTTTTTTCGATTCACTTAAGTATTGAATATCTGTATTTAACATGAGAGAGCATATGGAGTTGGTGTATATACTCCAAAACAGAGAAGGATAGGGCATTGTACATATTTTCTGACAGATTATATTCAGCGCAATTTTGTTTTTAACCTTGGGGTGCCTAGATAATATATAGATTTTTTTCGATTTGCTTAAATATAGAATTTCTGTATTTTACAAGAGAGAGCATATAAAGTTGGTTTATATTTTCCAAAACAGAGTAGAATACAGCATTGTATATTTTTTCTGACAGAATATATTTAGAGAAATTTTGTTTTTAACATTGCCGTGCCTAGATAATATTTAGATTTTTTCGATTCGGGTAAAATGAGAATTTCTGTATTTTACATGTGAGAGCATGTTGCGTTGGTGTATATTCTACAAAAAAGAGTGGAAAACGGCATTGTATATTTTGTCAGACAGACTATATTCAGATAAATTTTGCTTTTAACATTGGGGTGCCTAGATAATATTTAGATTTTTTTCGATTCACCTAAATATAGAATTTCTGTATTTTACATGAGAGAGCATATGGAGTTGGTGTATATACTCCAAAACAGAGTAGAAAAGGGCATTGTATATTTTGTCTGACAGATTATATTCAGAGCAATTTTGTTTTTATCATTGCGGTGTCTAGATAATATTTAGATTTTTTCGATTCTGGTATAATTAGAATTTCTGTATTTTACATGAGAGAGCATACTGAGTTCGTGTATATACTCCAAAACATAGTAGAATAAGGAATTGTATATTTATTCTAAGACACTATATTCAGAGCCATTTTCTTTTAACTTTGGGTCGCCTAGATATTACTTAGATTTCTTTCAATTCGCGGAAAATTAGAATTTGTGTATTTTACATGAGAGAGCATATTCAGTTGGTGTATATTCTCCAATACAGAGTAGAAAAGGGCATTGTATATTTTTTCTGACAGATTATATTCAGAGCAATTTTGTTTTTAACATTGGGGTGCCAAGATAATATTTAGATTTTTTTCGGTTCGCGTAAATATAGAATTTCTGTATTTTACATGAGAGAGTAAAAGTAGTTTGTGTATATAATCCAAAGCAGCGTAGAATAGGGCATTGTATATTTTTTCTGACTGATGATATTCAGAGAAATTTTGCTTTTAACCTTGAGGTGCCTAGATAATATTTAGAATTTTTTCGATTCACTTAAATATGGAATTTTGGTGTTTTACATGAGAGAGCATACGGAGTTGGTGTATATACCCCAAAACAGAGTAGAAAAGGGAATTGTATATTTTTTCTGACAGATTATATTCAGAGCATTTTTGTTTTTAACATTGGAATGCCTAGATAATATTTAGATTTTTTTCGTTTCGCTTAAATATAGAATTTCTGTATTTTACATGAGAGAGCATATGGAGTTGGTTTATATATTTTAAAACAGAGTAGAATAGGGTATTGTATATTTTTTTCTGACAGATTATATTCAGAGCAATTTTGTTTTTAACATTGAGGTGCCTAGATAATATTTAGATTTTTTCGATTCTGGTAAAATTTGAATTTCTGTATTTTACATGAGAGAGCATACTGAATTGGTGTATTTACTCCAGAACAGAGTAGAATAAGGCATTGTATATTTTTTCTAACAGAATATATTCAGAGCCATTTTCTTTCAACTTTGGGGCGCCTAGATATTATTTAGATTTTTTTCGATTCTCGTAAAATTAGAATTTGGGTATTTTACATGAGAGAGCATATTGAGTTGGTGTATATTCTCCAATACAGAGTAGAAAAAAGCACTGTATATTTTTTATGACAGATTATATTCAGAGCAGTTTTGCTTTTAACATTGTGGTGCCTAGGAAACATTTAGATTTTTTTTGATTCCCGTAAAATTCGAATTTCGTTATATTACATGAGAAAGAATACTGAGTTGGTGTATATAATCGTAAACAGAGTAGAATAGGGCATTTTATATTTTTTTGACAGATTATATTCACAGCATTTTGTTTTTAACATTGGGGTGCCTAGATTATATTTAGATTTTTTAGATTTGGGTGAAATTATAATTTCTGTATTTTACATTAGAGAGCATATGGAGTTGGTGTATATACTCCAAAACAGAGTAGAATAGGGCATTGTATATTTTTTCTGACAGATTATATTCAGAGCAACTTTGTTTTTAACATTGGGGTGCCTTGATAATATTTAGATTGTTTTCGATTCGCTTAAATATAGAATTTCCGTATTTTACATGAGAGAGCAAATGGAGTTCGTGTATATACTCCAAAACAGAGTAGAAAAGGGCATTGTATATTTTGCCAGACAGATTATATTCAGAGCAATTTTGCTTTTAACATTGGGGTGCCTAGATAATATTTAGATTTTTTTCGATTCGCTTAAATATTTTACATCTGTATTTAACATGAGAGAGCATATGGAGTTGGTGTATATACTCCAAAACAGAGAAGAATAGGGCATTGTATATTTTATATGACAGATGATATTCAGCGCAATTTTGTTTTTAACATTGGGTTGCCTAGATAATATTTAGATTTTTTGATTCGCTTAAATATAGAATTTCTGTGTTTTACGAGAGAGCATATAAAGTTGGATTATATTCCCCAAAACACAGTAGAATACAGCATTGTATATTTTTTCTGACAGATTATATTTAGAGCAATTTTGTTTTTAACATTGGGATGCCTAGATAATATTTAGATTTTTTTCGTTTTGCTTAAATATAGAATTTCTGTATTTTACATGAGAGAGCATATGGAGTTTGTTTATATATTTTAAAACAGAGTAGAATAGGGCATTGTATATTTTTTCTAACAGATTATATTCAGAGCAATTTTGTTTTTAACATTGAGGTGCCTAGATAATATTTAGATTTTTTCGATTCTGGTAAAATTTGAATTTCTGTATTTTACATGAGAGAGCATACTGGGTTGGTGTATTTACTCCAAAACAGAGTAGAATAATGCATTGTATATTTCTTCTAACAGACTATATTCATAGCCATTTTATTTTAAATTTGGTGCGCCTAGATATTATTAATTTTTTTTCGATTCGCGTAAAATTAAAATTTCGTTATTTTACATGAGAGAACATATTGAGTTGGTGTATATACTACAAAACAGAGTAGAAAAGGGCATTATATATTTTTATTCACAGGTAATATTCAGAGCAGTTTTTTTTTAACATTCGGTTGCCTAGATAATTTTTAGATTTTTTTCGATTCGCTTAAATATAGTATTTCTGTATTTTACATGAGAGAGCATATGGAGTTGGTGTATACACTCCAAATCAGAGTAGAATAGGGCATTGTATATTTTTTCTGACAGATTATATTAAGGGCAATTTTGTTTTTTACATTGGGGTGCCTAAATAATATTTAAAATTTTTCGATTAATGTAAAATTTGGATTTCGGTATTTTACATGAGAGAACATACTGAGTTGGCGTATATACTCCAAAACAGAGTAGAATAAGGCATTGTATATTTTATTTAACAGACTATATTCAGAGCCATTTCTTTTAACTTTGGGGCGCCTAGATATTATTTAGAATTTTTACGATTCACGTAAATTTCGAATTTCGGTATTTTACATCAGAGAGCATACTGAGTTGGTGTATATACTTTAAAACAGAGTAAAATAAGGCATTGTATATTTTTTCTGACAGATTATATTCAGAGCAATTTTGTTTCTAATATTGGGGTGCCTAGATAATATTTAGATTTTTTTCGATTCGCTTAAATATAGAATTTCTTTATTTAAATGATACGGCATATGGAGTTGGTGTATGTACTCCAAAACAGAGTAGAAAATGGCATTGTATATTTTTTCTGACAGATTATATTCAGAGCAATTTTGCTTTATACATTGGGCTGCCTAGATAATGTTTAGATTTTTTTGATTTGGGAAAAATTAGAATTTCTGTATTTTACATGAGAGAGCATACTGAGTTGTTGTATATACTCCAAAACACAGTAGAATAAGGCATTGTATATATTTTCTAACAGACTATATTCAGAGCCGTTTTCTTTTATATTTGGGGTGGCTACATATTTGTTAGATTTATATCGATTCGCATAAAATTAGAATTTCGGTATTTTACATGAGAGAGCATACTGAGTTGGTGTATATACTCCAAAACAGAGTAGAATAAGGCATTGTATATTTTTTCTGACAGACTATTTTCAGAGCCATTTCCTTTAAACTTTGGGGGTCTAGATATTATTTAGATTTTTTTCAATTCGCTTAAATATAGAATTTCTGTATTTTACATGAGAGAGCATATGGAGTTGGTGTATATACTCCAAAACAGAGTAGAATAGGGCATTGTATATGTTCTCTGACAGACTATATTCAGAACAATTTTGTTTTTAACATTGGTGTGCCTAGATAATATTTAGATTTTTACAATTCGGGTAAAATTAGAATTTCTGTATTTTACATGAGAGAGCATACTTAGTTGGTGTATATACTCCAAAACAGAGTAGAATAAGCTATTGTATACATTTTCTAACAGACTATATTCAGAGCCATTTTGTTTTAACTTTGGGGTGCCTAGATATTATTTAGATTTTTTTAGATTCACGTAAAATTAGAATTTTGGTATTTTATCTGAGAGAGCATATGCAGTTTTTGTATATACTCAAAAACAGAGTAGAACAGGGCATTGTATATTTTTTCTGACTGATTATTTTCAGAGCAATTTTGTTTTTAACATAGGGGTGCCTAGAAAATATTTAGATTTTTTCGATTCGAGTAAAATTTGAATTTCTGTATTTTACGTGAGAGAGCAAATGCAGTTGGTGTATATACTCCAAAAAAGAGTAGAATTGTGCATTGTGTATTTTATCTGACAGATTATATTCAGAGCAGTTTTGTTTTTAACATTGTGGTGCCTACAGAATATTTAGATTTTTTCGATTTGGGTAATGTTAGAATTTCTGTATTTTACATGAGGGCGCAAAGTGAGTTGGTGTATATACTCCAAACCAGAGTAGAAAAGGGCATTTTATATTTTTTCTGCCAGATTATATTGAGAGAAATTTTTTTCTTAACATTGGGGTGCCTAGATAATATTTAGATTTTTTTGATTCGGGTAAAATTAGAATTCCTGTATTTTACATTGCAGAGCATATGGAGTTGGTGTATATACTCCAAAAACGAGTAGAATAGGGCATTGTATATTTTTTCTGAGAGATTATATTCAGAGCAGTTTTCTATTGAACATTTGGGTGCCTAGATAATATTTAGATTTTGTCGATTCGGGTAAAATTAAAATTTCGGTATTTTACATGAAACAGCATATTGAGTTGGTGTATATACTCCAAAACAGAGTAGAATAGGGCATTGTATATTTTTTATGACAGATTATATTCAGAGCAATTTTGCTTTTAATCTCCGGGTACCTAGATAATATTTAGATTTTTTTCGATTCGGGTAAAATTAGAATTTCGGTATTTTACATGAGAGAGCATACTGAGTTGGTGTATTTACACCAAAACCGAGTAGAATAGGACATTGTATATTTTTTCTGACAGATTATATTCAGAGCAATTTTGCTTTTAACATTGGAGTTCCTAGATAATATTTAGAGTTTTCTCTATTCGCTTAAATATAGAATTCCTGTATTTTACATTAGAGAGCATAAGGAGTTGGTGTATATACTCCAAAATAGAGTAGAATCGGGCATTGTATATTTTTTATGACAGATTATATTCAGAGCAATTTTGCTGTTTACTTTGGTGTGCCTAGATAATATTTAGATTTTTTTAGATTCACGTAAATTTAGAATTTTTCTATTTTACATGGGAGAGCATAATGAGATGGTGTATATACACCAAAACAAATTATAATAGGGGATTGAATATTTTTTTGTGACAGATTATATTCAGAGCAATTTTGTTTCTAACATTGGGGTGCCTAGATAATATTTAGATATTTTCGATTCGTGTGAAATTTGAATTTCGGTATTTTACATGAGAGAGCATACTGAGTTGGTGTATATACTCCAAAACAGATTAGAATGAGGCATTGTATATTTTTTTTAACAGACTATATTCAGAGCCATTTTCTTTTAGCTTGGGGCGTCTAGATGTTATTTACATTTTTTTCGATTTGCGTAAATTTAGAATTTCGGTATATTACATGAGGGAGCATACTGAGTTAGTGTATATACTGTAAAACACAGTAAAATAGGGTATTGCATATTTTTTTAACAGACCATATTCAGAGCCATTTTCTTTTAACTTTGGGGCGCGTAGATATTTTTTAGATTTTTTTCAATTCACGTAAATTTCGAATGTCTGTATTTTACGTGAGAGAGCATGTTGAGGTGGTGTATATACTACAAAAGAGAGTAGAAAAGGGCATTTTATATTTTGTCTGTCAGATTATATTCAGAGCAATATTGCTTTTAACATTGGGTTGCCTAGAAAATATTTAGATTTTTTCGATACGGGTAAAATTAGAATTTCGGTATTTTTCATGAGAGGGCATAATCAGTTGGTGTATATACTCCAAAAAAGAGTACAAAAGGGAATTGTATATTTTATATGACAGATTATATTCAGAGCAATTTTGCTTTTAACATTCGGGTGCCTAGATAATATTTAGATTTTTTTAGATCCACGTAAATTTAGAATTTCTCTATTTTACATGAGAGAGTATAGTGAGTTGTTGTATATACTCCAAAACAGAATAGAATAAGGCATTGTTTGTCTTATCTTACAGACTATATTCAGAGCCATTTTCTTTAGCTTTGGGGCGCCTAGATATTCTTTAGGTTTTTTTCCATTCACTTAATATTAGAATTTCGGTATTTTACATGAGAGAGCATATTGAGTTGGTGTATGTACTCCAAAACAGAGTAGAATAGGACATTGTATATTTTTTCTGACAGATTATATTCAGAGCATGTTTGTTTTTTACATTGGGGTGCCTACATAATATTTAGATTTTTTTCGATTCGGGTAAAATTAGAATTTCGGTATTTTACATGAGAGAGGATACTGACTTGGTGTATATACTCCAAAACAGATTAGAATAAGGCATTGTATATTTTTTTAACAGACTATATTCAGAGCCATTTTCTTTTAACTTTGGGGTGCCTAGATATTATTTATATTTTTTTTCAATTCGCATAAAATTAGAATTTCTGTATTTTACATGAGAGCGCATATTGAGTTGCTGCATATACTCCAAAATAGAGTAGAATAGGAAATTGTATATTTTTTCTGACAGATTATATTAAGAGCAATTTTACTTTTAACATTTGGGTGCCTAGATAATATTTAGATTTTTTTTGATTCACTGAAATATAGAATTTCTGTATTTTATATTAGAGAGCATATGGAGTTGGTGTATATACTCCAAAACAGAGTAGAGTAGGTCATTGTATATTTTTTCTGACAGATTATATTTAGAGCAGTTTTTTTTTAACATTGAGGAGCTTTGATAATATTTAGATATTTTCGATTAGGGTAAAATTAGAATTTTTGTATTTTTCATGAAAGAGCATATTGAGTTGGTGTATATACTAAAAAACAGAGTAGAAAAGGGCATTGTATATTTTCTCTGACAGATTATACCCAGAACAATATTGTTTTCAACATTGGGGTGCCTAGATAATATTTAGATTTTCTCGATTCACTTAAATATAGAGTTTCTGTATTTTACATGAGAGAGCATATGGAGTTGGTGTATATACTCCAAAACAGAGTAGAATAGAACATTATATATTATTTCTGACAGATTATATTCAGAGCAATTTTGCTTTTAACCTTCGAGTGCCTAGATAATATTTAGGTTTTTTCGATTCACTTAAATATAGAATTTCTGTATTTTACATGAGAGAGCATATGGAGTTGGTGTATGTACTCCAAAACAAAGTAGAATAGGGCATTGTATATTTTTTCTGACAGACTATATTCAGGGCAAGTTTTTTTTAAACATTGGGGTGCCTAGATAATATTTAGATTTTTTTGATTCGGGTAAAATTAGAATTTTGATATTTTACATGAGAGAGCATACTGAGTTGGTTTATATACTCCAAAACACAGTAGAATCAGGCATTGTGTATTTTTCTTAACAGACTATATTCAGAGCCATATTCTTTTAACTTTAGGGCGCCGAGATATTATTTAGATATTTTCAATTCACGTAAATTTTGAATTTCTGTATTTTACGTGAGAGAGCATATTGACGTGGTATATATACTACAAAAGAGAGTAGAAAAGGCCATTTTATATTTTATCTGTCAGATTATATTCAGAGCAATATTGCTTTTAACATTGGGGTGCCTAGAAAATATTTAGATTTTTTTCTCTTCTGGTAAAATTAGAATTTCGGTATTTTAGATGAGAGGGCATATTGAGTTGGTGTATATACTCCAAAACAGAGTAGAAAAGGGCATTGTGTATTTTGTCAGACAGACTATATTCAGAGCAATTTTGCTTTTAACATTGGGGTGCCTAGATAATATTTAGATTATTTTCGATTCACGTAAAGTTAGAATTTTGGTATTTTACATGAGAGAGCATACTGAGTTGGTGTATATACTTTAAAACAGAGTGGAAAAGGGCATTGTATATTTTTTCTGACAGATTATATTCTGAGTAATTTTGCTTTATGCATTGAGGTGCCTAGATAATACTTAGATTTTTTTCGATTCGCTTATATATAGAGTTTATGTATTTTATATTAGATAGCATATGGAGTTGGTGTATATACTCCAAAAATAGTAGAATAGGGCATTGTATATTTTTTCTGACAGATTATAATCAGAGCAATTTTGTTTTTAACATTGGGGTGCCTAGAGAATATTTAGATTTTTTCGATTCGGGTAAAATTAGAATTTCTGTATTTTACATGAGTGAGCATATGGAATTGGTGTATATACTCCAAATAAGAGTAGAAAAGGGCATTGTATATTTTTTCTGACAGATTATATTCAGAGAAATTTCGTTTTTACATTGCGGTACCTAGATAATATTTATATTTTTTCGATTCGGTTAAAATTAGAATTTCTGTATTTTACATGAGGGAGCATACTGAGTTGGTATATATACTGTAAAACAGAGTAGAATACGGCATTGTATATTTTCTCTAACAGACTATATTCAGAGCCATTTTCTTTTAACTTTGGGGCACGTAGATATTATTTAGATTTTTTTCGATTCACGTAAAATTAGAATTTTGGTATTTTACATGAGAGAGCATACTGAGTTGGTGTATATACCCCAAAACAGAGTAATATAAGGCGTTGTATATTTTTTTTAACAGTCTATATTAACAGCCGTTTTCTATTAACTTTGTGGTGCCTAGATAATATTTAGATTTTTTTCGGGTCTCTTAAATATAGAATTTGTGTATTTTACATGAGAGAGCATATGGAGTTGGTGTATAGTCCAAAACAGAGAAGAATCGGGAATTGTATATTTTTTCTGACAGGTTATATTCAGAGCAATTTTTTTTTAACATTGGGGTGCCTAGATAATATTTAGATTTTTTCGATTCTTGTAAAATTAGAATTTCTGTATTTTACATGAGAGAGCATACTGAGTTGGTATATATACTCCAAAACATAGTAGAATACGGCATTTTATATTTCTTCTAACAGACTATATTCAGAGCCATTTTCTTTTAAGTTTGAGTCGCCTAGATATTATTTAGTTTTTTTTTCGATTCACGTATAATTAAAATTTTGGTATTTTACATGAGAGAGCATACTGAGTTGGTGTATATACTCCAAAACAGGGTAGAATAGGGCATTGTATATTTTTTCTGACAGATTATATTCAGAGAAATTTTTTTTTAACATTGGGGTGCCTAGATAATATTTAGATTATTTTCGATTTGCTTAAATATAGAATTTTTGTATTTTACATAAGACAGCATATGGAGTTGGTGTATATACTCCAAAACCGAGTAGAATAAGGCATTGTATATTTTTTCTGACAGATTATATTCAGAGCCATATTTTTTTTAACATTGGGATGCCAAGACTATATTTATATTTTTTCGATTCAGGTAGAATTTAAATTTCTGTATTTTACATGAGAGAGCATATAGAGTTGGTGTATATACTCCAAAACAGAGTACAATAGGGCATTGTATATTTTTTCTCACAGATTATATTCAGAGCAATTTTGCTTTTAACATTGGGGTGCTTGGATAATATTTAAATTGTTTTCGATTCACTTAAATATAGAATTTCTGTATTTTACCTGATAGAGCATACTGAGTTGGTGTATATACTCCAATACAAAGTAGAATAAGGCATTGTATATTTTTTTCTAACAGAATATATTCAGAGCCATTTTATTTTAACTTTGAGGAGCCTAGATATTATTTAGATTTTTTTAGATTTGTGTAAAATTCGAATTTTGGTCTTTTACATGAAAGAGCATATGGAGTTGGTGTATATACTCGAATACAGAGTAGAGTAGGGCATTGTATATTTTCTCGGACAGATTATATTCAGAGCAATTTTGTTTTTATTATTTGGGTGCCTAGATTATATTTAGATTATTTTCGATTCGCTTAAATATAGAATTTTTGTATTTTACATGAGAGAGCATATGGAGTTGGTGTATGTACTGCAAAACAGAGTAGAAAAGGGCATTGTATATTTTTTCTGACAGATTATATTCAGAGCAATTTTTCTTTCAAACTGGGGTGCCTAGATAATATTTAGATTTTTTTCGATTCGCGTAATATTAGAATTTCCGTATTTTACATGAGAGAGCATATTGAGTAGGTGTATATACTCCAAAACAAAGTAGAAAGGGCATTGTATATTTTTTCGGACAGATTGTATTCAGAGTAATTTTGTTTTTAACATTGGGATGCTTTGGACATATTTAGATTTTTGTAGATTCGCCTAAATATAGAATTTCTCATTTTACATGAGAGAGCATATGGCGTTTGGCTATATACTCCAAAACAGAGTAGAATAGGGCGTTGTATATTTTTTCTGAAAGATTATATTCAGAGAAATTTTTCTTTTAACATTGAAGTGCCTAGATAATATTTAGGATTTTTTCGATTTGCTTAAATAGAGAATTTCTGTATTTTACATGAGAGAGTATATGTAGTTGCTTTATATACTGCAAAACAGAGTAAAATAGGGTATTGTATATTTTTTCTGAGAAATGATATTTAGTGCAATTTTGTTTTTAACATTGGGGTGCCTAAATAATATTTAGATCATTTTGATTCGCTTAAATATAGAATTTCTTTATTTTACATGAGAGCATATGGAGTTGGTGTATTTACTCCAAAAAAGAGTAGAATAGGGTATTGTATATTTCTTCTGACAGATTATATTCGGAGCAATTTTGTTTTTAACATTGGGGTGCCTAGATTATATTTAGATTTTTTCGATTTGGGTAAAAGAATTTCTGGATTTTACATGAGAGAGCATACTGAGTGGGTTTATATACTCTGAAACAGTGTAGAATAAGGCATTGTATATTTTTTCTTACAGACTATATTCAGAGCCATTTTCTTTTAACTTTGTGGCGCATAAATATTATTTAGATCTATTTCGATTCGCGTAAAATTAGAATTTCGGTATTTTCCATGAGAGCGCATATTGAGTTGGTGCATATAGTACAATACAGAGTAGAAAAGGGCATTGTATATTTATTCTGACAGAATATATTCAGAGCAATTTTGCTTTTTACATTGGGGTGCCTAGATAATATTTAGATTTTTTCGATTTGCCTAAATATAGAATTTCTGTATTTTACAGGAGAGAGCATATGGAGTTGGTGTATGTACTCCAAAACAGAGTAGAAAAGGGCATTGTATATTTTTTGTGACAGACTATATTTAGACCAAATTTGCTTTTAACACTGGGTTGCCTAGATAATATTTAGACTTTTTTCGATCCACGTAAAATAAGAATTTCGTTATTTTACATGAGAGAGCATATGGAGTTCGTGTATGTAATCCAAAACAGAGTAGAATAAGGCATTGTATATTTTTTCTAACCGGCTATACTCAGAGCCATTTTTTTTTAACTTTGGGATGCCTAGATATTATTTAGATTTTTTTCGAATCACGTAAAATTAGAATTTCGGTATTTTACGTGAGAGAGCATATTGAGTTGGTGTATATGCTCCAAAACAGAGTAGAATAGGGCACTGTATATTTTTTCTGACAGTGTATATTCAGAGCAATTTTGATTTTAACATTGGGGTGCCTAGAGTATATTTAGATTTTTTAGATTTGGGTAGCATTAGAATCTGTATTTTACATGAGAGGGCATACTGAGTTGGTGTATATACACCAAAACAGACTAGAATAAGGCATTGTATATTTTTTCTAACAGACTATATTCAGAGCCATTTTCTTTTAAGTTTGGGGCGCCTAGATATTATTTAGATTTTTTTCGATTCACGTAAATTTCGAATTTCGGTATTTTACATCAGAGAGCATACTGAGTTGTTGTATATACTCCAAAACAGAGTAGAATAAGGCATTGTATATTTTTTCTGACAGCGTATATTCAGAGCAATTTTGCTTTTAACATTAAGGTGCCTAGATAATATTTAGATTTTTTCGATTCGCTTAAATATAGAATTTCAGTATTTTAAATGAGAGAGCAGATGGAGTTGGTGTATATAGTCGAAAGCAGAGTAGAATAGCGTATTGTATTTTTTTTCTGACAGATTATATTAAGAGCAATTTTGTTTTTAACATTGGGTTGCCTAGATTATATTTAGATTATTTTTGATTCACTTAAATATAGAATTTTTGTATTTTACATGAGAGAGCATATGGAGTTGGTGTATGTACTCCAAAACAGAGTAGATAAGGGCATTGTATATTTTTTGTAACAGATTATATTCAGAGCATTTTTTCTTTCAAACTGGGGTGCCTAGATAATATTTAGATTTTTTTTGATTCACGTGAGATTAGAATTTCGGTATTTTACATGAGAGAACATAGGGAGTTGGTTCATATACTCCAAAACAGAGTAGAATAAGGCGTTGTATGTTTTTTCTAACAGACTATATTCAGAGCCATTTTCTTTCAACTTTGGGCACCTAGATATTATTTAGATTTTTTTCGATTCGCGCAAAATTAGAATTTTGGAATTTTACATGAGAGAGCATATTGAGTTGGTGTATATACAACAAAACAGAGTAGAAAAGGGCATTGTATATTTTTTCTGACAGATTATATTCAGAGCAATTTTGCTTTTAACATTCGGATGCCTAGATTTTATTTAAATTTTTTTAGATTCACGTAAAATTAGAATTTCGGTATTTTACATGAGAGAGCATAATGAGTTGGGGTATATACTCCAAAACAGAGTAGAATAAGACATTGTATATTATTTCTGACAGATTATATTGAGAGCAATTTTGCTTTTAACATTGGGGTGCCTAGATTATATTTAGATTTTTGTCGATTCGCTTAAATATAGAATTTCTGTATTTTACATGAGAGAGCATATGGAGGTAGTGTATATACTCCAACACAGAGTAGAATAAGTCATTGTGTATTTTTTCTGACAGATTTTGTTCAGAATAATTTTGTTTTTAATATTCAGGTTCCTAGATCATATTTAGATTTTTTCGATTCGGGTAAAATTAGAATTTCTCTATTTACATCAGAGAGCATATGAATTTGGTGTATATACTCCAATAAAGAGTAGAATAAAGCATTGTATATTTTTTCTGACAGATTATATTCAGAGCTATTTCGTTTTTAACATTTGGGTACCTAGATAATATTTAGATTTTTTCAATTCGGGTAAAATTAGAATTTCTGTATTCTACATGAGAGAGCATACTTTGTTGGTTTATATACTCCAAAACAGAGTAGAATAAGGCACTGTGTATTTTTTCTAACAGATTATAATCAGACCCATATTCTTTTATCTTCCGGGTGCCTAGATATTACTTAGATTTTTTTCGATTTGTGAAAAATTTGAATTTCATTATTTAAAATGAGAGAGCATACTGAGATGGTGTATATACTCCAAAACAGAGTAGAATAAGGCAATGTATATTTCTTTAACAGACTATATTCAGAGAAATTTTCTTTTAACGTTGGGGCGCCTAGATATTATTTATATTTATTTCGATTTGTGTAAATTTAGAATTTTGGTATTTTACATAAGAGAGCATATTGAGTTGGTGTATATACTCCAAGACAGAGTAGAATAGGGCATTGTATATTTTCTGTGACAGATTATATTCAGAGCAATTTTGATTTAACATTCGGTTGCCTAGATAATATTTAGATTATTTTCGATTCTCTTAAATATAAAATTTCTGTGTTTTACATGAGAGAGCATATGGAGTTGGTGTATGTGCTCCAAAACAGAGTAGAAAAGGGCATTGTATATTTTTGGTGACAGACTATATTCAGAGCAAATTTGCTTTTAACACTGGGTTGCCTAGATAATATTTAGACTTTTTTCGATCCACGTAAAATAAGAATTTTGTTATTTTACATGAGAGAGCATATGGAGTTCGTGTATGTAATCCAAAACAGAGTAGAATAAGGCATTGTATATTTTTTCTAACAGGCTATACTCAGAGCCATTTTCTTTTAACTTTGGGATGCCTAGATATTATTTAGATTTTTTTCGAATCACGTAAAATTAGAATTTCGGTATTTTACGTGAGAGAGCATATTGAGTTGGTGTATATGCTCCAAAACAGAGTAGAATAGGGCACTGTATATTTTTTCTGACAGTGTATATTCAGAGCAATTTTGATTTTAACATTGGGGTGCCTAGAGTATATTTAGATTTTTTAGATTTGGGTAGCATTAGAATCTGTATTTTACATGAGAGGGCATACTGAGTTGGTGTATATACACCAAAACAGACTAGAATAAGGCATTGTATATTTTTTCTAACAGACTATATTCAGAGCCATTTTCTTTTAAGTTTGGGGCACCTAGATATTATTTAGATTTTTTTCGATTCACGTAAATTTCGAATTTCGGTATTTTACATCAGAGAGCATACTGAGTTGTTGTATATACTCCAAAACAGAGTAGAATAAGGCATTGTATATTTTTTGTGACAGCGTATATTCAGAGCAATTTTGCTTTTAACATTAAGGTGCCTAGATAATATTTAGATTTTTTTCGATTCGCTTAAATATAGAATTTCAGTATTTTAAATGAGAGAGCATATGGAGTTGGTGTATATAGTCCAAAGCAGAGTAGAATAGCGTATTGTATATTTTTTCTGACAGATTATATTCACAGCAATTTTGTTTTTAACATTGGGGTGCCTAGATCGTATTTAGATTTTTTCAATTTGGGTAAAATTTAAATTTCGGTATTTTACATGAGAGAGCATACTGAGTTGGGGTATATAATCCAAAAAAGAGTAGAAATAGGCATTGCATATTTTTTCTTAGAGACTATATTCAGAGATGGTTTCTTTTAATTTTGGGGCACCTAGATAATACTTAGATTTTTTCGATTCACGTAAAATTGGAATTTTCGTATTTCACATGAGAGAACATATTGAGTTGGTGTATATACTCCAAAACAGAGTAGAAAAGGACATTGTATATTTTTTCTTACAGATTATATTCAGAGCAATTTTACTGTTATTATTCGGTTGCCTAGATAATATTTAGATTTTTTTCGATTCACGTAAAATTAGAATTTCTGTATTTTACATGAGAGAGCACACTGAGTTGGTGTATATACTTCAAAACAGAGTAGAATAAGGCATTGTATATTTTTTCTAAGAGACTATATTCAGAGCCATTTTCTTTTAATTTTGGGGCGCCTAGATATTATTTAGTTATTTTTGGATTCATGTAAATGTAGCATTCCATTATTTTTCATGAGAGAGCATATAGAGTTGGTGTATATACTCCAAACCAGAGTAAAAAGTGGCGTTGTTTATTTTTTCTGACAGATCATATTCAGAGCAATTTTGCTTTTAACATTGGGGTGCCTAGATAGTATTTAGATTTTTTTCGATTTGCTTCATTATAGAATTTTTTTATTTTACATGAGAGAGCACATGGAGTTGGTGTATATAATCCAAAATAGATTAGATTAGTTCATTGTATATTTCTTCTGACAGATTATATTCAGAGCAATTTTGTTTTTATCACTGGGGTGCCTAGATAATGTTTAGATTTTTTCAATTCGGGTAAATGTAGAATTTTTGTATTTTACATGAGAGAGCAGAGTGTGTTGCTGCATATACCCCAAAACAAAGTAGAATAAGGCATTGTAAATTTTTTCTAACAGAATATATTCAGAGCCATTTTCTTTTAACTTTGGGGCGCCTAGATATTATTTAGATGTTTTTTTGATTCCCGTAATATTAGAATTTCGGTATTTTACATAAGAGAGCATATGTAGTTGTTGTATATACTCCAAAACAGAGTAGAATAGGTCATTGTATATTCTCCCTGTCAGATTATATTCAGAGAAATTTTGTTTTTAACATTGGGGTACCTAAATAATATTTAGATTTTTTCGATTCGGGTAATATTAGAATTTCTCTATTTTACATGAGAGAGCATACTGAGTTGGTGTATATACTCCAAAACTCAGTAGAATAAGGCATTGTATATTTTTTCTGACAGAGTATATTCAGAGATATTTTCTTTTAACTTTTGGGCGCCTAGATATTATTTAGATTTTCTTCGATTCGCGGAAAATTAGAATTTCGGTATTTTACAAGAGAGAGCATATTGAGTTGGTGTATATACAACAAAACAAAGTAGAAAAGACCATTGTATATTTTTTCTGATAGATTATATTCAGCGCAATTTTGCTTTTAACACTGGGGTGCCTAGATAATATTTAGACTTTTTTCGATTCTGTTAAATATAGAATTTCCGTATTTTACATGAGAGAGAATATGGAGTTGGCGTATATACTCCAAAACAGAGTAGAATAGGGCATTGTATATTTTTTCTGACAGATTATATTCAGAGCAAGTTTGTTTTTAATATTGGTGTGCCTAGATCATATTTAGATTTTTTCAATTCGGGTAAAATTTGAATTTCTGTATTTTACATGAGAGAACATAAGGGGTTGGTGTATATACTCCAAAACAGAGTAGAATAAGGCGTTGTATGTTTTTTCTAACAAACTATATTCAGAGCCATTTTATTTTAACTTTGGGCGCCGAGATATTATTTAGATTTTTTTCGATTCGCGCAAAATTAGAATTTCGGAATTTTACTTGAGAGAGCATATTGAGTTGGTATATATACTACAAAACAGAGTAGAAAAGGGCATTGTATATTTTTTCTGACAGCTTATATTCAGAGCAATTTTGCTTTTAACATTCGGGTGCCTAGATAATATTTAGATTTTTTTAGATTCGCGTAAATTTAGAATTTCGGTATTTTACATGAGAGAGCATAATGAGTTTGTGTATATACTCCAAAACAGAGTAGAATAAGGCATTGTATATTTTTTTCTGACAGATTATATTAAGAGCAATTTTGCTTTTAACATTGGGGTGCCTAGATTATATTTAGATTTTTGTCGATTCGCTTAAATAAAGAATTTCTGTATTTTACATGAGAGAGCATATGGAGTTGGTGTATATACTCCAAAACAGAGTAGAATAGGGCACTGTATATTTTTTCTGACAGATTATATTCAGAGCCATTTTGTTTTTAACATTGGGGTGCCTAGATAATATTTAGATTTTTTCGATTTGGGTAGCATTAGAATCTGTATTTTAAATGAGAGAGCATACTGAGTTGGTGTATATACTCCAAAACAGAGTAGAAAAAGGTATTGTATATTTTTTCTAACAAACTATATTCAGAGCCATTTTCTTTTCACTTTGGGGCGCCTAGATATTATTTAGATTTATTTCGATTCACGTAAATTTCGAATTTCGGTATTTTACATCAGAGAGTATACTGAATTGGTATATATACTCCAAAACATTGTATAATAAGGCATTGTATATTTTTTCTGACAGCGTGTATTCAGAGCTATTTTGCTTTTAACATTAAGGTGCCTAGATAATATTTAGATTTTTTCGATTCGCTTTAATATAGAATTTCTGTATTTTACATGAGAGAGCATATGGAGGTGGTGTATATACTCCAACACAGAGTAGAATAAGTCACTGTATATTTTTTCTGACAGATTTTGTTCAGAGCAATTTTGTTTTTAATATTCAGGTGCCTAGATCATATTTAGATTTTTTCGATTCGGGTAAAATTAGAATTTCTGTATTTTACATGAGAGAGCATACGGAGTCGCTTTATATACTCCAAATCAGGGTAGAATAATGTATTGTATATTCTACCTAAAAGACTATATTCAGAGCCATTTTCTTTTAGCTGTGCTACGCCTAGATATTATTTAGATTATTTTTGATTCGCGTAAAATTAGAATTTTGGTAGTTTACATGAGAGAGCATACTGAGTTGGGGTATATACTCCAAAAAAGAGTAGAAATAGGTATTGTATATTTTTTCTTACAGACTATATTCAGAGACGGTTTCTTTTAATTTTGGGGCACCTAGATAATACTTAGATATTTTTGATTCACGTAAAATTAGAATTTCCCTATTTTACATGAGAGAACATATTGAGTTGGTGTATATACTCCAAAACAGAGTAGAAAAACACATTGTATATTTTTTCTGACAGATTATATTCAGAGCAATTTTACTTTTATTATTCGGTTGCCTAGATAATATTTAGATTTTTTTCGATTCACGTAAAATTAGAATTTCGGTATTTTACATGAGAGAGCATATTGAGTTGGTGTATATACTTCAAAACAGAGTAGAGTAAGGCATTGTATATTTATTCTGACAGATTATATTCAGAATAATTTTGCTATTAACATTAAGGTGCCTAGATAAAATGTAGATTTTTTTTGATTCACTTAAATATAGAATTTCTGTATTTTACATGAGAGAGCATATGGAGGTGGTGTATATACTCCAACACAGAGTAGAATAGGGCATTGTATATTTTTTCTGACAGATTTGGTTCAGAGCAATTTTGTTTTTAATATTGGGTTGCCTAGATCTTATTTAGATTTTTTCGATTCTGGTAAAATTAGAATTTCTGTATTTTACATGGGAGAGCATATGGAGTTGTTGTATATACTCCAAAACAGAGTAGAATAAAGTATTGTATATTTTATCTAACAGACTATATTCAGAGCCATTTTCTTTTAGCTGTGGGACGCCTAGATATTATTTAGATTTTTTTTGATTCGCGTAAAATTAGAATTTCTGTATTTTACATGAGAGAGCATATTTAGTTGGTGTATATAATGCAAAACAGAGTAGAAAAGGGCATTGTATATTTTTTGTGACAGATTATATTCTGAGCAATTTTTCTTTTTGCATTGGGGTGCCTAGATAATATTTAGATTTTTTTCGATTCGCATAAAATTAGAATTTTGGTAGTTGACATGAGAGAGCATATTGAATTGGTGTATATACTCCAAAACAGAGTAGAAAAGGGCATTGCATATTTTTTCTGACAGATTATATTCACAGCAATTTTGCTTTTATCATTGGGGTGCCTAGATAATATTTAGATTTTTTCCATTTGCATAAAATTAGAATTTCCGTATTTTCTCTGAGAGAGCATATTGAGTTGGTGTATATAATCCAAAACTAAGTAGAATAAGGCATTGTATATTTTTTCTAACAGTCTACATACAGAGCCATTTTTTTTTAACTTTGGGGTACCTAGATATTATTTAGATTTTTTTCGATTCACGTTAAAATAGAATTTCAGTATTTTACCTGAGAGAGCATAATGAGTTGGTGTATATACTCCAAAACGGAGTAGAATAAGTCATTGTATATTTTTTCTAACAGACTATACTCAGAGCCATTTTCTTTTAACTTTGGGGCGCCTAGATATTATTTAGATTTTTTTCGATTTGCATAAAATTAGAATTTCGGTATTTTACATGAGAGAGCATATTGAGTTGCTGTATATACAACAAAACAAAGTAGAAAAGAGCATTGTATATTTTTGCTGACAGATTATATTCATAGCAGTTTTGCTTTTAACATTGGGGTGCCTAGATATTATTTAGATTTTTTTCGATTCGCTTACATGTAGAATATCTCTGTTTTACCTGAGAGAGCATAAAGCGTTGGTTTATATACTCCAAAACAGAGTAGAATAAGGCATTGTATATTTTTTCTTACAGACTATATTCAGAGCCATTTTCTTTTAACTTTGGGGCGCCTAGACATTTTTTAGATTTTTTTCGATTCGCATAAAATTAGAATCTCGGTATTTTACATGATAGAACATATAGAGTTGGTGTATATACACCAAAACAGAGTGGAAAAGGGCACTGTAAATTTTTTTTTCACAGATTATATTCTGAGCAATTTTGCTTTTAACATTGGAGTACCTGGATAATATTTAGATTTTTTCCATTCCCTTAAATATAGAATTTCTGTATTTTATATGAGAGAGCATATTTTGTTCTTTTATATACTCTAAAAAAGAGTAGAATAGGCCATTGTATATTTTTTCAGACAGATTATATTCAGAGCAATTTTGTTTTTAACATTGGGGTGGCTAGATAATATTTAGATTTTTTAAATTTGGGTAAAATAAGAATTTCTGTATTTTACATGAGAGAGCATACTGAGTTGGTTTATATACTCCAAAATAGAGTAGAATAAGGCATTGTATATTTTTTCTAAGAGACTATATTCAGAGCCATTTTCTTTTAATTTTCGGGCGCCTACATATTATTTAGTTATTTTTCGATTCACGTAAATGTAGAATTCCGTTATTTTTCATGAGAGAGCATATAGAGTTGGTGTATATACTCCAAACCAGAGTAAAAAAGGGCATTGTATATTTTTTCTGACAGATTGTATTCAGAGCAATTTTGCTTTTAACATTGGGGTGCCTAGATAGTATTTAGATTATTTTCGATTCGCTTCATTACAGAATTTTTTTATTTTACATGAGAGAGCACATGGAGTTGGTGTATATACTGCAAAACAGAGTAGAATAGGGCATTGAATATTTTCTCTGACAGATTATATTCAGAGCAATTTTGCTTTTAACATTGAGGTGCCTATATAATATTTAATTTTTTTCGATTTGCGTGAATTTAGAATTTTTGTATTTTACATGAGGGAGCATATTAAGTTGGTGTCTATACTTTACAACAGAGTAGAAAGAGCATTGTAGATTTTTTCTGAGAGATTATATTCAGAGCAATTTTGCTTTTAATATTGGAGTGCCTAGATAATATTTAGGTTATTTTTGATTCGCGTAAAATTAGAATTTCTGTATTTTACATCAGAGAGCATATTGAGTTGGTGTATATACTCCAAACAGAGTAGAAAAAGGCATTGTATATTTTTTGTGACAGATGCTATTCAGTGCAATTTTGCTTTTAAGATTGGGGTGCCTAGATAATATTTAGATTCTTTTATATTGGCGTAAATTTATAATTTCGTTACTTTGCATGAGAGAGCCTATTTATTTGGTGGATATACTCCAAGAAAGAGTAAAAAAGGGCATTGTATATTTTCTCTTACACACTATATTATGTGCAATTTTGCTTTTAACGGTGGTGTACGTAGGAAATATTTATATTTTTTGTAACCGCGTAAATTGAAAATTTAAATATTTTACATGAGAGAGCTTATTGATATGGTGTATATACTCCCAAACAGTGTAGAAAAGGGCATTGTGTATTTTTTCTGACAGACTATATTCTGAGAAATTTTGCTTTTTTCCTTGGTGTACCTAGATAATATTTAGATTTCTTTCGATTTGCGTAAAGTTAGAATTTCGGCTTTTTACATGAGAGAGCCTATTGAGTTGGTGTATATACTGTAAACAGAGTAGAAAAAATCACTGTATATTTTTTCTGACAGATTATATTCAGAACAATTTTGCTTTTATCAATGGGGTGCCTAGATTATATTTACATTTTTTTCGATTTACGTAAATTTAGATTTTCTGTATTTTACATGAGAGAGCATATTGAGTTGGTGTATATACTCCAAAACAGAGTAGAAGAAGGCATTGTATATTTTTTCTGACAGATTTTATTCAGAGCAATTTTGATTTTAACATTGGGGTGCCTAGATAACATTTATATTTTTTTGATTCTCGTAATATTAGAATTTCGGTATTTTACATGAGACAGCATATTGATTTGGTGTATATACTCCAAAACAGAGTAGAAAACGGCATTGTGTATTTTTTCTGAGAGATGATATTCAGTGCATTTGTTCTTTTAACATTGGGGTGCCTAGATAATATTTAGATTTTTTTCTATTTGCGTAAATTTAGAATTTCGGTATTTTGCATGAGAGAGCCTATTTATTTGGTGTATATACTCCAAGAAAGAGTAAAAAAGGGCATTGTATATTTTCTCTTACACATTATATTATGTGCAATTTTGCTTTTAACGTTGGTGTACATAGAAAATATTTATATTTTTTGTAACCACGTAAATTGAGAATTTATATATTTTACATGATTGAGCTTATTGATATGGTGTATATACTCCAAAACAGAGTAGAAAAGGGCATTGTATATTTTTTGGAACAGATTTTCTTTAGAGCAATTTTGCTTATAATATTGTGGTACATACCTAATATTTATATATTTTTTTATCCGGTAAATTTAGAATTTTAATATTTTACATGAGAGAGCGTATTGATTTGATGTATATACTTCAAAAGAGTGTAGAAAAGGGCATTGTATATTTTTTCATACAGATTATTATTACAGCAATTTTGCTTTCAGCATTTGGGTAAATATATAATATTTATATGTTTTTCTATTCACGCAAATTTAGAGTTTTGGTATTTTACATGACAAAGAATATTGAGATAGTGTATATACTCCAAAAGAATGTAGAAGAGGGCATTGTATATTTTTTCTAACAGATTATTTTTCGAGCAATTTTGCTTATATCATTCGGGGACATAGAGGATATTTATATTTATTTCTAACAGCATAAATTTAGATTTTCAGTATTTTACATGAGAGAGAATATTGAGATGGTATATATACACCATAAGAGAGTAGAAAAGAGCATTGTACTTTTTTTCTAACAGAGTATCTTCCACGCAATTTTGTTTTTTACATTGGGGTGCATAGACAATATTTATATTTTTGTCTAACCACGTAAATTTAGAATTTTTGTATTTTACATGTGAGAGAATATTGAGATTGTGTATATACTAAGAAAGATAGTAAAAAAAAGCATTGTGTATTTTTTCTAACAGAGTGTCTTAGAGTAATTTGGTTTTTAACATTGAAGTCAAAGGAAATACTTACATTTTCTCTATCCACGTAATAATAGAATTTCCATGTTTTACAAGAGGGAATATGGAGATGGTGCATATACCTTAAAACAGAATAGAAAAGGGCATTGTATATTTTTTCTAACAGAGTATTGTCAGAACAATTTTGTTTTTAACGTTGGGGTAGAAAGAGAATATTTATATTTTTAGTAATTTTGTGTTTAACATTTGTGTTAAAATGAGTATGTATATATTCTGTAACCGCATAAAATTAGAATTTTCATATTTTACAAGATAGAGAATATTGAGTCGGTGCATATACTTTAAAACATAGTAGAAAATTGCATTGTATATTTTTTCTATCAGAGTGTCTTCAGAGTAATTTTTTTAAGGTTAAATTAGAGTATTTATATTTTCTGTAACTGCATAAAAATAGAATTTTTGTATTTTACAAGACAGCCAATATTGAGACGGTGTATATACTTTAAAATAGTGTAGAAAAGGGCCTTGTATATTTTTTCTAACACAGTATTTTCATAGTAATTTACATTGTGTGTGGGAGCAAATTTCTCAAATCCCTTTGAACATATTCTCCCTCTCCCCTGTTTTTCTCTTTGCTCACTATGGAATCATTTTCAGGTTTCTTGATTTCTTATCTTTTCCCAATGAGCATTTTAGCTTCTGTCCACTTCTACTTTCAGAATTCTTCAGCTACCAAGACCCACCTCCTCAGAGAGTTGCTGGAGATTTTAGTAACAAAAATTTTCTCTGTCACATTTAGGAGACGTGCTTCCTTATCTTTATTCTATCAAGCTGGGTGAATTTACACAAAACACTTTATATCTTAGAACCAGTTTCCTCTCTGTAGAATGTAGCTAACCTCTATTCTGTGGTCACAAGGATCATCAAAATAAAAAATAATCATAGTTAATATGTGTGGCTTACTAACCATGTTCTAGAAACCATGTCAAGTGCTCTCTGCAGATGGTTCCACTTTTATTTTACTATTGGAACTATCGTCAACCCTACTTCGCAGACTACTAAATTGAGTGTCTGAGCTGCTAAGCCACTTGTCCAACGATATACAGCCAGTAAGTAACAGAATGAGGATCAGCATTTGAGATAGAAATATTCTAGACAAAATGTACTGTTAGAGTGAAACTAGAGTGGTATCATCTCAGATAAGCCTTCATGCCTGTTCGCTTATCGAATCGGCGGAATACATTAAATGCATTCAGGAGATTGGGAGACATTGTTTAAATTTTCCCCAAAACCCAGAAGAACTCAAAAGTACTCATTGTCTTGGCCTTATTGGTATTTGACTATGAATACAATAGATCCCACAGAAGCAAGTCTAGTAGAGTGGCCTTGGCAAAAGGCTAGGATTTAGGAGCAGGTTTAGGCAACTCAAGCCTTCTCGGCTTCCATTTTCTCATCTGTACTTTCATCATTCTGATTTTTAAGAGCACCTTTGTTGAAAGTAAAGGTTCAGTGAAACAGCACAGATGAAGTCCTTCCTATTTGGTCTGGCAGGTAGTAGTTGCTCAACACGTCTTGTCTATTAATGACCACCACAATGATAATAGTGGACTAATAATGAATTGATAAAATAAGATTATGTAAGGTCAAATGAGTTTTGATCTCGCCCCTCTCCTCTGTTTCATATGGTTTTTATGTTCTACATTGTATGGCTTAACTTTGGCAGGTGGGGGATTTTGCTAGACACATGATAAAATCAGAAGCCCCAAGACTTATATTTTCATCACAGAAATGTATTACTTCCTTGAGTTGTGACCTGGAGAGAGTTACTTTGTCTAAGTTAACCTTACTTGTAAAAATAATCATAAATATACCTGCTCTTTCTCGTCATCTCAGCCTCTCCGCAGTCAGTGTGAGGTACCATTGGTATAGTGTTTATGAAGGGGTTTGCAAGCTCTGGAGTGCTGTATGTATGCTATTTTGCCTCTTCAATTGTGAGTGGTGTTTTCCCATTCTCCTTAAATGACCCAACACTACGCTCTTGGTAAAATAAATGCATTTGTGCATGAACATTTGGCAAATAATAAGAGCTGCATTTGCAAGAATTTTTCCCTTGAACAGCCAAGTGAGCCACTATGAGCTGCACTGTAGCAGTGACATTTACAATAATTTGTTCAGAAGAGCAATTGCCAACTTGCTTATTTGACTAGTATGGAGTACTATACGTTGTTTAGGGTGATGAGATCAGTAAACCAGCAATTTGGTAGAGCCATCAGAGAAGAGGATGAAAAGAAATGAATATCTGAGATCCTGAGTTTCCAATCAGATCAAGAAAAAGAAGCCTATAAGAATAGGTCCCATTTATTTAGGGGAGAAACATACACCGCTTTGTATGAAGGCTTCATTTTCTAGGAATATTTTCTAATGCTTTCAAAAACATTGTGATATATGTAGGACTATTCCCATTTTACAGATGAGAAAACTGAGGCTATGGGGTTTAAGTCACTAGTCTGCTCCTTCTTCCATTCTGGTTTTTAGAAAATGGTGCCACCACCTATCCAGTCACACAAGCCAAAGTCCTATGAGTGAGCTCTGGTTTATCCCTTTCTCTCTCACTTCTCATATCCAACTTACCATTCAGGCCTGCTGATTTTAGTTCTTAAATATCCCTTAGCTTCTGTTTTTTCTTTCCATTAAAATTCTCATTGCAGCCCTTCTGTGGATTACCTCCTGGCCTTCCACCTGTGTTTCTGTGTCCATGTTGTCTCCAGTGTGTCCTCCACATAAGTCAGACCATGCCCCATACCTCCCAGTCCTTCTTAGAATGAGGACAAACCTCCTCACCATGGCCACAGTCTTCTTTCCATTTCTCTGTCCTCATGGCGTGCCCCTCCTCTCTGCTCTGCACTGCAAAGACTCAGCATCTTGTACTGGCCAAGGTCCAGGTCCCCCTGCACCACATATTTGCCAGTAATGCCAGATCGTCCTTTCTTTGCCCACTTACTGCCCACTCATGCTTCTGATCTCGGTCCCTCCCTAGGGGAAACCTTTCCTGACCTTTGTAACTAAAGCAAAGCCTTCTCCTGGGTGCTCTCATTGTTCCAGAGACCTGCCTGCACAGCACTTGTACCAGTTAAACCTTTACATTAACTGGAGTGACAGATATGTTAGTGTCCACTGCTGCCTCGCAGGAATAAAGCCAGAAAAGGTAAGGCCCTATCTGTGTGCATTTCTACAGCCTAGTGTGCTTAGTGAGATATTGTTTAAGAAGAATGAGTTGGACATGACAGCATGGCTGGAAAGTGATGGATTGAGGATTTAAACATACTTCTTTCTGGTTCTAGAGAGTTGGCTGCTAACACTATTTACTTTGGGACAGTGTCATTTTAGGACTGATAAGGGTACTTTTTGCTAAGATCAAATATATTTTGGGTCCATCAGATGAAGTTTGATAAAAGTGGGTTATTCAGAACCCACTGATAAGCAGAGCTGCCTGACCAAGATTTTCAGATTTTGCATCAAAGAGAATAGTAATGAAAGTGGTCTGATGGGGGGGAAGGAGGGCTGAAAAGTGAAGCAGGAACAGCTATTTCTATAGTGCCCTTGACCCTGCCTTTCTCTGTTCTTCACTCTGGCTGAAATTGACCACCCTGAGTGCGTTCAGATAATGATAAATTATCTCTGTCACACTGTGTGTGTGTGTGTGTTTGGCTATGTACAAAAGAGGCAGCTTCTGTGAATAAATGAAGCCTTGTAATTAAGGAATTTGTTGTAAATGGCAAGATGCATTGGTGCTTGGTCCTTAGTACTCCTCGCTGAGGCCACATTTCCTTGAACTGGCTTGTATTTGCCACTGACACTACTAGCAGCAGGATGGAGGGGAGGAAGGAAGACACCAGGTGTTGCAATGCTTAGCGCCTGCTTTCAGCTTTGCTGCAAACTAAAACACTGACTGACTTTGGTTAACCCCCTAACCTCTTTGAGCCTCAGTTTTTTCATCTGAATAAATCAATTATGGTTTGAATTTCTTCCGAATATGACATTCAGTTATCTCTCTCTCCATTGTGGAAGCACTGGGAGCTATTGTTCTCCTGTCTCTGGTGGCCGTTATGACTTCTGCATTATCAAGGGGCCCTCTCTAACCTAAATAACCCCCCAAAGAAATTAAGTTTGTAATCATTTCTGCCTGGTAAGCGAAATGACAAAAGAAAAGAGCTAGTTGTCAATAGCCCTGTGGATGGCGAATTAATGGGATCTGTGCAAACAGTTGCTTATAGAGCCATAATTTGCCTTTCGTTTTCCTTTGCAACTCAGAAAAAAGTGAATAATTTTCAAAGAGCCTCTCATTGAACATGTTTTTTAAAAACATGTCATTGGCAAAAGGGGCACTTGGTTGCTTGATTGCCATATATCTCTGAGTATGTGGAACAGTTATTTTTAGCTGGGGGTAACTAGCTGAGAAGAAAGCTGCAGCATCTTGGAGGCAGAAGAATCTTTGTATGTCTTATGTTGGCCTGGAGAAAGCAAAGCGAAAGGGCAGAGTATAAAAGGTTGTTAACTAGATAAGGGGTCAGCTGCATTTCCTCTGGCTGCTCAGAGGTGAGGCCCTAAAGCAATGGAGACAACATTGTGGGTGGGAATGTGTTTGCAGGGTCTAATTAGTTTACCCAAGAAAAGCAAAAAAGAGAAAGGGCTAAAAATATGTAGATTGTAAAATTCATGGCTTCATTTGCTCTTCTTTGCCTTTGAACCCTTTTTAAAACCTTATAGTAGAACAATTTGTAATCCTTGAAGCCTTTTTGCTACCACTCTTGTCAGGTTGTCTAAGGCCACCGTAACTTATCAGCTACTGGGGAAAGTTGTTTAAACTCTCTAAGCCTCCTTTTTTCCCACTGGTTCACTTAGGGGCAATAATTCCTAATGTTTCTGCCTGAGTTATTGTTTTTCAGATCCCATAATTGTTTGCATATGTGCTCTATAAGATGCGTCACCTAGCACACGTTGTGGGCAACCTCAGGTGTAGAAGTTAGGACATCTTTGTGCCTGAATTTAGCTGTTACTAACAAGATGGAACGGGGAGGAAGGGCAGAGTAGACTACTGTAGAATTTTTCTGGATTCTTTTGGTTTCTCCAGAAAATGATACTGTTCTTATATTTAAAGATAACTATCTGCCTAGGCATATTGAAATTCTAAGGTTGACACCACTTTGCATTGATCCTAGGGCAGGGTTTCAGGATTGCTGGAGCAGCATCATCCTTTTACAGTATAGATTTCAGTCAGCAGGCTGGTCATGGCCTCCTCAGTGTGCAATCTTCTTACTGATGGTGGGCGTCAGTGGGCTGGACTCACAGTTTCCATCTCTTAGGCCGGGCAGGCCCATGGTGTCAATGGAAAAATTTCATGTAACATACATCAGAAGTAATAAGAAATCCATCTTCTTAAAGCCTTCATAGGAGATTTCCTGAAGATTTATAAAAGGCACTTCATTGATCAAATGACTCTGATGTTTCCCCTCACTGGAAGAAATTCAGGTCACCAGCCCACTTAAAATCATTGTGTTCTCCTTTTGCAGTAACCTCTGCTCATATAATTTCTTCATGGCATATTATATACTATTAACTTAATATCCTGATTAGTGGAGCTAGCAAACACTCAGTATCACTATAAACTGCAGTATCATAACTGACTTCCTTTAAAAATCATCTAATGTTTCTTTAAAATCACTGGTGCTTTTGTAAAGTAGTTCATATTTAGGAATATGAACATTTTATCATGCTGGAAAATTATTTGAATTCCTTTTCATTTAAAACCTATAGCTTTCTATTTAATCTAGCTTTCACAAATATTTTATTTGCCCACTATAGAAAAATCGAGTTTAGAGATAAATGTAAAGTCACTCATAGCTCCATCCAAAAGTCAACAACTCTTAATATCATTATTTTTGTTCTTGTTCTCAGTATTTTTGCTGAATCTATGTTTCGTAGAGTTTCATCATATGTCAGATAAAACTGCATATATATGAGTTTTAAATAATACATTTTTATTGTCATAAATGAAATACACATTTAATATGGTATGACTAGGACATATAGAGAGATATAACAAAGAAAATTAAAGTCATTTAAAATCTTACCAAATCTAATAACCATAAACCTTTTGATGTATTTTCTCAGAATACTTTTTCCTATGCCTTTTATATTTTCTTTATTATCAAGTACTTCAAGCATATAAAAAGACAGAAAATAATATAAGCAGCAATGGAAAATTTTAAAATATGGGTATTTTTCTGCATGTGTTTCAGATTGTTTAGTTTTTGTTGTCCTTTGCCCTCCCCACATGTCCCTTTATTTTCCTGGCAAAACAAAGCATTACAGATATAGTTGCAGCTTCCTATACTCAATTTTATTTTTCTAAAACTTATTGATATTGAAATGTCTACCTCTGGTCTACTTACTTTCTCTGCCGAATAATACTTTACCATATTGAAATACCACGATGTACAATTACATGCATAGTGCCATGTACATTTGTTTACAGGTTTCTTGGTAAGAATCTCTCTTACTGTGTTCCCAGAAGAGGGATTGGTAAATTGTAGGGGAGGCTTGTCTTCATTTTTACTATGAATTTCCAATTGTTTAAAGTAGTTGTAACAATTTGTATTCCCACAGGAATTGTGGGGAGACTTGTTTTGTGTTTGGCTTCACTTGATATTCCTAGGCTTTTACTTTTTGTTTGTCAATCTTATGAATGTAAAATGGTATGTTTTAATTTATATTGTGCGTAGACTTTATTATTCGGGACACATGTAACCTTTCTCATGCACCACTGTCATGGATTTGTTTTCAATTTAACTCATTTATTAAGCACGGAAAATTGTGAGGTTTCTCAAAGATGGCGATGAGAACTGCTGATGGATTTGCTGCATTAGATCCTCCCTCTCCAGCTCTGGCCCTCTAGTGTCAGTATTTCTGCCTTCCATTTATAGTGCTTCCTCTTTTCAGGTTCTGGGAACATTCTGGCTGTAGAAATCAGTTGCAGTAATTGGAAGAACTTTTACTAAAGTGACTTACTTGTCTTCTTACCTAGTAATTATGCAGAGTGTAAAATATATTTATGAAAAAATTCAAGTTATATACAAAACCAGACACTACCAAAGCATATCCAAAGTTCATGATCCCTTTTATATTTCTCTTCTTCCTCTTCCAATATATAACCACTTGTAGAGAGCCCCTACTATTTCCTTTGTATTTATGTTTATGTCCAAATGCAATAGATATTCTCTAACATATCTCCTTGGATCCATGAGAAGAAGGTGAATGTAATTTTTAAAAATGAATATGATATCTCTACATCAGCACAGTATTGCATTATATGGAAATAAGAGAAAGAATCTAACTCTTCCATGGACATTTAGGTTGCTTGTAGTTTTCTATTATTTTAAACAGTGTTGTGGAAACATTCTTGTAAATGTCTTTGGACATCGATGTGAACATCGTTTTAGGAGATAATTTGTAGAAATGCTATTTACATGGTCTTTTTTGCCTACTTTATTCATTTTAATTTAGAACATTTTATAGAACTTTAAAAATTGGTGACTTCTAAGTAGGTGTAAAGCACAGTACCGGGCCAGGCATGGTGGCTCACGCCTGTAATCCCAGCACTTCGGGAGGCCGAGGCAGGTGGATCACGAGGTCAAGAGATCGAGACCATCCTGGTCAACATGGTGAAACCCCATCTCTACTAAAGATACAAAAAATTAGCTGGGCATGGTGGTGCGTTCCTGTAGTCCCAGCTACTTGGGAGGCTGAGGCACGAGAATTGCCTGAACCCAGAAGGCGGAGCTTGCAGTGAGCCGAGATCACGCCATTGCACTTCAGCCTGGGTGGGATGAGCGAAACTCCGTCTCAAAAAACAAAAACAGATTACCTGGATTCTCTGAGCTTTATGTTCTGTTTGAAGCAGGGGAAGTGACAGTAACTACCTGTTAGGGTGATTTTGAGGATTAAATGAGATACTGTGTACAAAGTTTATAGCATGGGTTTTGGATCACAGCAGAGACTAGAAAGTTCAGTTTTGCCTCCTCTTAGTTGGTCCCGAACCCAAATATACTTTTAAATATTTTTTCAGCACAGATTTTAAAGTTTGATAGAAATAGAATTATATTGTGATCACTCCATATGTAAGGTTTCTTTTAGTCAAGAAAATGTTTTTGATATTCAGCCATGTTGTTGCACATGTCAATTGTTCTTTCCTTTTTTATCCTCCTATCTCAGGTCTTAGAAAAGGAATACTGCAACAAAAAAAATGAAACAATATTTCCACTTGTATTGGTTTATGGTCTACAGTTGACGTTGTTCTCAAGTATCACTAACAGGTTCCCATGGAGAGAAAAATTTATTTTCTGTTCACAACATAACAGGAATTATCACAGATGCAGAAGGCCTACTAGCCCTGTGTGAGAATCATCATATTGACTGTATTTCTCAAAAGTCAAACTCAGGTGTAGGGGCAGCTGTCAGTCTTTGTTTCCTCACTATCAATCCCACCACTTTTATTTTATCATTTGGGGAAAAATAATAATGACTGTAAGAACAATCAAAAAATAATAAAACGACAGTAAAAAGGTTGAATCCACTGGCTGTGGCAGGGAGCAATCAGAAATGGTTTGTTATTTCTTTTCACTTTATCAAAGTTGCTACGTGGACTCATTCTTACCCACCTGTTGGGTAGAATCTTTGATATTTTCTATTTCACTGAGCAATTTAAGATATTAAGAAATTCTGTCTAGTTCAAAACAGGAGCAGAAAACCAAGCACCACACTTTCTCACTCATAATTGGGAGTCGAACAGTGAGAACACATGGACACAGGGAGGGAACAACACACATTGGGGCCAGTTGGGGGTCAGAGGAGGGTGAGACGGGGAGACCATTAGGACAAATAGCTAGTGCATGTGAAGCTTAAAACCTAGATGAACGGTTGATAGGTGCAGCAAAGCACCATGGTACACATATACCTATATAATAAACCTACACATTCTGCACCTGTATCCTGGAACTTAAGAAAAATCCTGTTTAGTTTAATTTCCAAACTCAAAAATCTCATTCAGCTGAAAACTTAACCCTTTTTTACATATTTTAACACATAAAATAATCAACAATGAAAACAGGTAGAGGTTGAGCATCTCTGATCCATAAACCCCAAAATCCAAAATATTCCAAGATCTGAAATTCATCCACATCAATGGCTGAGATAGCGATATGTGTGCTTTCTGATGGTTCAATGTATACAAACTTTGATTCGTGCACAAAATTGCTAAAAATATGTAAAATTTTATTTGCGTTAAGTGTATGAGGTGTACATAAACATAGGTGAATTTTGTGTTTAGACTTCAATTATATCTTTAAGAGATCTCTTTATGTATATGTAAATGTTCCAAAATATGAAAAAAGTTTAAAATCCAAAACACTTCTAGTCCCAAGGAATTCAGATAAGGAATATTCAACCACTACATCTAATAAGTCATGGATACTTTAAAATGAAATTTTAAAAGTATTTAAAGAGTCCAAAAGACATCAGGAGAAAAGGGACAGGACAAAATTGGGGAAGGGCATGCAAACAAAAACAAACAAAATAATGAAACAAACCATTAAATTGTAAGCTTGAATCCAATTACATCATTCAACCACTAATAAATCTATATTTAATAACGTTAAATGTTAATGAATTATACCACATACTCCAATTCAAGTGCAGAGATTGCCAGAATTGATTTAAAAAACCCACAAGACCCAGTGCTGTATATGAAATACACACTTTGAATAGAGAAAAAGAAGACAAATATACGTAGGTCTAAATAAGTACATTTGAATTTTTTTAAGACAGTGTCATACTCTATCTCCCAGGCTAAAGTACAGTGGTGCAATCTCTGCTCACTGTAAGCTCCGCCTCCTGGGTTCGAGCAATTCTGCCTCAGCCTTTTGAGTAGCCGGGAATACAGAAACCTGCCACCACGCCTAGCTAAATGTGGGGGTATTTTTAAGAAAGCTGGGGTTTCACTGCATTGGATAGGCTTGTCCTAAACTTTTGACCTCAAGTGATCTACCTGCCTCAGCCTCCCAAAATGCTGGGATTGCAGGTGTGAGCCACTGTACCTGACCCTAAATGAGTACATTTAAAATGATATACTATGCAAACAGTCAGTAATGGAAGTGTGAAGAAGCTATATTAATACCAAATAAAATATGCTTAAGTCAAAACAGTATTTCCAAAGATAAAGAGGGATAGTTCATGATTACAGAAGAGGCATTTCATCAAAAAAAATGGATTAAAAATAATTTGTGCGTCAATTTGCACAAAACAAAATTGAACTAAAGGAATAAACAAACAATCCACAATTTTGATTGGTGATTTTAATACCCATCTCCCAAGCAATTGATAGATAAACTAGATAAAATCTTAGTCAAGATGCAGATGACCTGAACAACACTCTCCACCATCTTAAACAAACCAATGGAAGACGACACCCAATAACCACAGAATACTGTATGTTTCAAGTACATGTAGTGTTCACTAGGATAGGTCACATGCTAGGTCGTAAAACAAGACTGAATAGATTAAATCAAATTGAATTCATGCAGTGTATGTTACCTGACCACAATAGGATTAAAACAGAAATTAACAATAAGAGAACTAGGAAAGCTCCAAGTACTTGGAGATTAAATATAATACACAAGCCCAAGAAGAAATCAAAAGGTAGAATATAAAATATTTTATTCTAAGGGATAATCAAAATACAACATGCCAACACTTATGAATTACAGCTATGGGAGTTCCCAGAGGGAAGTATAGCCGTACATGCTTATACTGCAATAGAAGAAAAAGAGAAAGGTCTAAAATCAATGACGTAAATGTTCACCTAAAGAAGATTGAAAACACACAGACACACACACAGAGCAAAGAAAACTCCAACGAAGTAGTAAGAAGGAAACAATAAAGTGCAGAGATAAACCAAATTGAAGACAGACAAAATAATAGAGAAAACTAACAAAGCAAAGAAGCTGGTTGTTTTAAAATATCAACATTAATAAACCTTAAGCTACTCTGATCATGAAAAAGAGAGGAAACACAAATGGTCAGTATCAATATCAGAAGTGAAAGCGAAGTGAAACTATCACTACAGATCCTGCAGACGTGAAAAGGATAATAAGAGACTATCATAAACAACGTCATGGTGACAAATTCTGCAACTTAGATGAAATGAACAAAGTATCTGAAAAATACAACAAAAACTAACATGAATTTTGCAGAAAATGTGTCTGGGAAAATTAAAAGATACATTAAACAAAAGAATATGCAAGCCACAGCCTGACAGAAAATGGTCATAAATCTATTTTCAGTAAAGAGCCTGATTTCCAGAATATAGAAAGCAGTTTCATAACCTGAAAATAAGGCTGGGCACAGTGGCTCACACCTGTAGTGCCAGCACTTAGGGAGGCCGAGGAGGATGAATGGCTTAAGGCCAGGAGTTTGAGACTAGTCTGGGCAACATGGTGAGACCCTGATACCTAGTATAAGTACAAAAAATTAGCCTTGTATGTTGGCTAATATCAATACAAAAAGTTAGCCTGGTATCAGCTAATTGGGAGACTGAGGTGGGAGGATCGCTTGAGCCCAGGAAGCAGAGGCTGTAGTGAGCCGAGATTGCACCATTGCCTTCCAGCCTGGATGACAGAACAACTAAAAGAAAAAAAGAGAACAATTCCTGTTTAGAAGGGGAAAAAATTTGAGGAGCCACTTTGCAAAGATAATATACAAGTGGGACAAAATGGTTAACATCAAGGAAATGCAGATTAAAACCACAGGGAGATACTACTACACACCCCACAAAATAACTAGGTTGGGAAAGACTAAACACCAAATGTTGGCAAGAATACAGCACAACTATAACTATTGCTAATGGGACTATAAAACAGTACAACTACTTTGTCAAATTTCTGGAATTTTCTTATAGAACGAATATACATCTCATCTATAATAAATTTCAGAGTTAGGAATCTACCCCAATTAGTGAAAATACATGTTAATAAAAATACTTATAGAAGACCACAATAGCTTTACTCATAATCATCAAAAGTTGAAAATATTTCTGGTGACCACAAATAGAGGATCAGGTAGCGAACTACGTTATTTCATAGCATGAAATACTACTCAGCAATAAAAATGAAAGAGATACTGATATGTGTAACCTGACTGATAAATATAAAAATTATTTTGTGGACTGAAGGGAGCCTTATATATAGGGTTATCACAACATGATTCAAGTTACGTGGAATTTCTAAAGTTGGCAAACTTAGTCTACAATGAAAAAAATCCAAGGGTACAGAGCTGGAGACTGAGACAAGTCATGAGGAAACTTTCTGGGATTGTATTAGTCCGTTTTTTCACTGCTGATAAAGACATACGTGATACTGGGTACTTTATTCAAAAAAGGTTTAAGGGACTCACAGTTGCACCTGGCTGGGGAGGCCTCATAATCACGGCAGAAAGTCAAAGGGACATCTTACATGGTGGCAGACAAGAGAGAAATGAGAAACAAGCAAAAGGGCTTTCCTCTTATAGAAGCATCAGCTCTTGTGAGACTTATTCACTATCACAAGAACAGTATGGGGAAAACTGTCACCATGATTAAATTCTCTCCCATCAGGTCCCTCCCACAACACGTGGGAATTCTGGGAGCTACAATTCAAGAAGAGATTTGGGTGAGGACACAGCCAAACCATATCAGAGATTATAGTAATGTTCTTTATTTGATAGAGTTTTGGGTTACACATATGTATACTTTTGTCAAAATTCGGTAAATACATACTTAAAATTTTTGCATTTCATCATTTGTAAACTTTACACCAAAAGGAAAAAAAAAGGTACCAAATTCTAGTTAATGCACGTTGAGTTACTGATGTCTGCAATTTACTTTAAAATGCCTAAAAACTATAATGGATTACTGGATGGATAGAAAGATGGATCTATGGATGGACATGAGATAAAACAAGACTCCAAGTTGGTGAAGATACAGTTAAAGTGTTCACTGTAAAGTTTTTTCAACTTTGCTGTCCGTTCATAAATGTTCATGATAAAATATCAACGAAAACAATTTTCATCCCTTCTCCTCTGTGACAGCCTCAGCCTGAGAAACCCACAGTGGGAAAGGAAAGGAGGGCAGTGTGTTTGGTTATGACCATCCACCCTCACTTCTTAGCAGTGCTTTCTGGCTCTCCTAGGGTTGGATAGGGGCAGGGAGAAAGGAGAGACAGAGGAACAGATAGGGCCTTATTGAATAGTTCAGCTGTATTATGGTGTCACATTTCAGGAGCAGGCATGCAGTTTTGGGCCCTTTCTCATGCGTTCCTGAGAAATTCTCCTGGTAGGGATCTCTGACAGCAGTTCACTACCTCAGGTAATACAGTTTCTAGGAAGCCACTAAGAGCCCTCCTACCACCTGCCTCTGGGAGTCCTGGGCAGCCTCTTCCTTACCCCTGGCAGGAAGCTTTTCAGGGCAGCGTCCTCCTTAAAATCAATGGTTTTCTCTATTATGGAATTCCTATTTGGCCCATATAAGACATGCAAACACCTTTGTTTGGCTTAACTTGAAGTACAGGCCACTCCCAGCTCCAGTCTTTATCGCTTCTATCTGCCCCATTATCTCAACTTGGCCACAGCCTTTTGCCTTTGGATTGAATTCAGATGGGATAGCAGTTCCCCTGTTCTCCAGCCTTCAGGGACGTGAGCTAATCAGTTTGAATGGTTAATTAGAAGTTCCTGTTCAGGCAGCTCATTAGCTTTAAAATGAAGCAGCAGCATTTTCCCATCCATGAGAATTGGGTGAGGAGGGAGTTCATACAACACACAACCCTTTCAAAAGTCTTCAGTGTAATTAAAAAAAAATGCGCAGAGTGGTGGCTCACATCTGTAATCCCAGTACTTTGGGCAGCTCAGGTAGGCAGATCATAAGGTCAGGCTTTGGAGACTACCCTGGGAAACATGGGGAGACCCTGTCTCTACTAAAAATTCAAAAATTAGCTGAGTGTAGTGGTGGGCCCCTGTAATTCCAGCTACTCAGGAGGCTTAGGCAGGAAAATCACTTCAACCTGAGAGGCAGAAGTTGTAGTGAGCCGAGATCATGCCACTGCACTCCAGCCTCGGGAACAGAGCAAGAGTCTGTCTTAAAAAAGAGAATTTTTAGTCCTGTCCTATAAAGGTAAGAGGTAGATAATAACCTATTCTGGCAAAACGGGTTCTTGTCCATACCATTTGAAAAGTCTAGAACCTGACTGTAAATGAAAGGATTCTTGACAACTACTGTTTGGCGCTTGATCTTTGACTCCAATGCCAAACTTGGAGAAGACAGCATGTTTCCACTGTTCTGAAAACAGTAGCTAATCTGTGCTTCCCTTTGCTGTCTCGAGTATAGTAAAACATTTATGAGGTACAGAGGCTTGCAGAAAAGTATTTTAGAAGTGGAGTCAGAACTCTACTGTGGAAAGGGGTCTGAGAGAATCATGAATCCGATTCCTTCTCTTGCCAGAGGAGACTCAGATTTGTGATGTGGTTTCTCTGGGTAAACATGAGTCAGTAACAGAAGAGATCAGTAAAACTCTGGTCCACTGCTTAGAAATTAGTGTTTTATGACCTCCCCTCTGCCAGGGAAATAAGCATGAAGACAGCGCTTTTCCTCCCACTATTTTTAAAACTCAGATGAGCAGGTGTTCTATTGCTCCACGTGGTGCGCTTTTGAACTGAGAGGGACTGAGCACGGAGAAGCCCGAGTAGCACTGCCCCCACCCCGGGCCACGTGAAACTCATCATGCTGCTTTCTTTGGAGCGGCTGCCAATTTAAAAGAAGACTTAAGGGGTTTCATTTGGCTCTGTGATTCTGCTGGAAGGAGGCCTGAGTAAGGTTGAGCTAAGGTTGCAGAGGAAAGGGGCCGTTTGTCCTACAACCTGAACAAAACAGAACTATGATGAAGCAGCATTGTCCATCTGGGGTAATACCCAAGGTACGTTGCCTCATGTCAAGAAAATCAAGGACGTGAATACACATGGAGTGAGGTTAAGAATGGAGGTTTTACAGGCAAAAGAAGAAAAGAGAACATCTCTCTCTTCTGCGGAGAGAGAGAGGGGCTTCTGAGTGTGTTTTCTGGTTTTCTGGTGAACTGCACAAGGTTTTATAGACTTGTTGAGGAGGTGGTGTTTGATTTACATAGGGTCCAAATATGGGTTGGACCAGGTGAGAGCTTTACATAGCTCGTGAAGAAGCTGGCGATCCACCCGAATCTTCTTATGCATATAGGTTTTCTACTTGGCCAGTGCATGTTGTCTGTCCCTTACCGCACTTGTGGTTGATAAAGATAAAGGAAGATAAAGCCGTCAGGTTGAGCATGCCTGGCACCCAAGTAGCCTCCTATTGTTACAGCTGCTGGCATTCGCCTGTGCAAGCTTGCAGCTTGCTTGTCTATATCTGCAGCTCGATTTTACAGGCGGCTCTTTGTTAGAAATGGTTTTGGGGCTGCTTTTTATCAAAAGGGAAACCTTACCAAAGAATTCCTTACTTTCAATCTCTGAATAAATAATTTCTTTAGAACTCCTGTATCAATGGGACTTCTGGATTACAGCTGAAGTAGTTTTGGCTGATCATCAACTCTGCCTCCACTTAATAGTGAATGCTTTTATTTTCTATGTTTCAAGGAGGGACTCTTTGCTTCTTGCCCTTCTTCAGAATAGCAGTGTGGAAATTGCATTTAAGAACACCTGTTGGGCACAGTGGCTCACACTTGTAATCCTAGAAATTTAGGAGGCTAATATGGGAAAATTGCTTCAGGCCAGGAATTTGAGAGCAGTCTGGGCAACATAGCGGTACCCCATCTCTCAAAAAAAAATTACTGGGTGTGGGGATGCATACCTGCTGCCCTGTTGGCCCAGCTTCTGTCAGGAGGCCATGGCAGAAAGGTCACTTGAGCTCAGGAGTTTGGGGCTGCAGTGAGCTATGGTCATGCCACTGTACTCCAGCCTGGGTGACTCCATCTCTTGAAAAACACAACAAAAACCAACAAAAGCCCACTTTCTATCTGGAATGGGAACCGGTAGAGCCTTATGACAGTGAGTGACTCAGAGGCAGAGCAAACGTTTGGCCACAGTTTTAATGGTGCAATTTGAACCTTGTGTTTGTCCTACTGACCAAGACTGTGGCTGTCTTAGGGTCCTCCATATGGTCTGGCCTTGGAGGAGAAGAAACTGTTCTTGTTCAACACTTTCTGTTTGTGGAGCCCAAGATAAGAACTTTATGTTTGTTTCACAGATGAGAGGGTGCTAAATAGCTTGCTTAGAATCACACAAGTCAGAGGTAGGAGGGCCACGTTCTTTAACCAGTTTGTGAGTAGATGTCTTCCCAAGAACGTACAGCTGATGGCATAATGCTGACCTTAAGCCTAGGTTAATCCAATTGATGTTTAATGAAAAGCAATAGATTTCCTCCTGTAGCCCAAGAAAGAGCCACCTGACTACAGCTAATCAGTGAGAGAAATACCTCTATCAAAGGGATAGGTGATCAGAATTCATGGGCAGCAATGGGACATAGGAATGTGGAAATGAGAGGTGTGGGCTCCAGGGATGCTGGAGAAAACTCCTCCTCCAGTATTCCCTAACTCTCGAATGCTGCTGTCTTTTAAATACAAATACAAACCTACTCTGTTGTTTTGCACTGCCCCGTGCCCTGAATCTCTTGTTTGTGGACTGTATCCTCCAGTAACTTATTCAAGCAAGGATACACTGAAGCAAATTGTTCTGAAATATGACTTTATTTCTTCTTACACTTACATGACTGGTGGGGCATAGAATTTTTGATTGAAAATAATTTCCCATTCAAGTTTTAAAGATACTACTCCATTATTTCCCAGCTTCTGGTAGTGCTGTTGAGAAGCCTGAAATCATTCTGATTTCTGATTCTTTGTAAATACTGTTTTTTAAAAAACTTTTCTGAAAACTTAGGAGAGCTGTTTTCCTTTGTCATATATTGCAGATTTTCAAGACAATGTTCCTTGGTGTGAGTTTGTGTTCATGTGTTTAAACCTAGGAGGTTATGTTATTCAACTTGAGAAGTTGCCTTTTTTTTTTAACTTTAAGTTCAAAGGTTCAAGCACAGGTTTGTTATTTAGGTAAAGTCTGTCATGAGGTTTGTTGTACAGATCATTTCATTACTCCGGTATTAAGCCTAGTCCCATTTAGTTGTTTTTTCTGATCTTCTTCCTTCTCTCATTCTCCACTCTCTGAAAGGCTCTAGTGTGTGTTGTTCTTCCGCCTGTCGTATGTTCCTGTGTTCTCATCATTTAGCTCCCACTTGCAAGTGAAAATATCTGGTATTTGGATTTTGTGTTCCTGCATCAGTTTGCTAAGAATAATAGTCTCCAGCTTCATCTATGTCCCTGAAGAGAACATGATCGCATTCTTTTGTGGCTGCCTAGTGTTTTTTGTTGTATATGTACCACATTTTCTTTATCCAGTCTACCATTGATGGGCATTTAGCTTGATTCCATATTTTTGCTATTGTGAACAGTGCTGCCATGGACATATGCATGCACATGTCTCTATAACAGAAGGATTTATATTCCTTTGGGTACATACCTAGTAACCCATTACTAGGTTTGCTGAATCAAATGGTATTTCACTCTTTAGGTCTTTGAGGAATCATGACACTTTTTCACAATGGCAGAACTAATTTGCATTCCCGAATACAGTGTGTAAGTGTTGTTTTTCTCTCTAACCTTGCCAGTATGTGGGGGTTTTTTTGCTTTAATAATTGCCATTATGACTGGTGTGAGATGGTATCTTATTATAATTTTCATTTGCATTTCTCTAATAATCAGTGACGTTGAGCTTTTTTAATATGATTGCTTGTTGCATATATGTCTTGTTTTAAAAGTGTCTGTTTATGTTCTTTTCCCATCTTTTTATGGGTTGTTTGTTTTCCTCTTGTAAATTTAATTTCCCTACCGATGTTTGATATTAGATTTTTGTGGAATGCATAGTTTACAAACATTTTCTCACATTCTGTAGGTTGTCAGTTTTCTCTGTTGATAGTTTATTTTGCTGTGTGAAAGTTTCTCATTTTAATTTGACCCCAGTTTTCAATTTTGCTTTTGTTACCTTTTCTTTTGGCATGTTCATGATGAAATCTTTGCCTGTGCTTATGTTTTGAGTGGCATTGTCTCGTGTCTTGCAGAGCTTTTATAGTTTTTGGTTTTACATATCAGTGTTTAATCTATCTTGAGCAAATTTTTGTATGTAATGTAAAGAAGGGGTCTAGTTTCAGTCTTTTGCATATGGCTATCCAGTTATCCTGGCATCGTTGATTGAATAGGGAGAATCTTTTCCCCCTTGCTTGTTTTTGTTAAGTTTGCCAAAGATCAGATAGTTGTAGAAGCTTGGTTTTTTCTGGATTCTCTATTCTGTTCCATTAGTCTATGTGTTTGTTTTTGTACCAGTACTATGCTGTTGTTTCCTGTAGCCCTGTAATGCAGTTTGAAGTCTGGTAGCATGTCGCTTCCAGCTTTGCTCTTCTTGCTTAGGATTGCCTTGGCTGTTTTTGGTTCCACATAAATTTTTCAAAAGCTGGTTTTCTGAAAAAAATAATAAAACTCAACCTACTTCTTAACATTTTTCAAGAACCCAAATGAAATCATGACTGCTCTTGGAGATGGCACTCTGTATGTTTCAATTTACTACCCAGTAACTGGTCTATTAAAATCATACTGGTTAAAAAATAATAAACTTGAAGCTAGACAAATGAAGGAGAAAGGGAAGAGATTCAAATAACCACCATCAAAAACACTAAGGGCAATATTACCACTGACCCCACAGAAATACAAACCACCCTCAGAGAATATGATGTACAACTGTAGGCACTTTTTTTTCTTTAATTTTGAGATGAAGTTTTGTGCTTGTTGCTCAGGCTGGAGGACAATGGTGAGATCTCGGCTTAGTGCAACCTCTGCCTCCTGAGTTCAAGCTGTTCTCCTGCCTCAGCTTCCTGAGTAGCTGGGATGACATGCATGTGCCACCATGTCTGGTTAATTGTGTATTTTTAGTAGACATGGGGTTTCTCCATGTTGATCCAGCTGGTCTTGAACTCCCAATCTCAGGTGATCAACCCACCTTGACCTCCCAATGTTCTGGGATTGCAGATGTGAGCCACTGAACCTGAAAAAATTGAGAAATCTAGAAGAAACTGATCAATTTCTGGTCACAACCACCCTCCCCGAGATGCAAGTTTGGTTTAACATATGCAAATTGATAAATGTCATCGTCACATAAACAGAACTAAAGAAAAAAATTACCCACATGATTATCTCAATGGATGCAAAATCAGTTTTTGATAAAATTCAACTTTCATGTGTGTTAAAAACTCTCAATAAACCAGGTATTGAAGGAACATACCTCAAAATAATAAGAGCCACATGTGACAAAACCACAGCCAGCATCATACTGAATGGACAAAAGCTGAAGGCATTCCCCTTAAAACTTGGCACAAGATAAAGATGCCCTCTCTCCCCACTCCCATTCAGCATAGCTTTGAGGGTGTTCTTTGCTCTTGGGTTTCTAATTCTTTTAATTGTGATGTTGGGTAGTTAACTTGAGATCTCAATTTTGTTTTTGAGATGGAGTGTTGTTCTCTCAACCAGGCTGGAGTGCAGTGGTGTGATATGGGCTCACTGCAACATTTATCTCCTGGGTTCAAGCAGTTCTCCTGCCTCAGCCTCCTGAGTACCTGGGATTACAGGTATGTGCCACAACACCAGCTAATTTTTGTATTTTTAGTAGAATGGGGTTTCACCATGTTGGTCAGGCTGGTCTCAAACTCCTGACCTTGTAATCTGCCCACCTTGGCCTCCAAAAGTGCTGAGATTACAAGAGTGAGTCACCGCAGCTGTCCCGAGTTCTCACTTCTTGATGTGAGCATTTAGTACTATACATTTCTCTCCACACTACTTGACTAGCTGCATCCCAGAAACTCTGGTAAGTTGTACCTTTGTTCTCATTACTTTCAAAGAACTTCTTAAACTTCTTGATTTCTGCCTTAATGTCATGATTTACCCAGGAGTCATTCAGGAGCAAGTTACTCAGTTTCCATGTAAGTGTATGGTTTTGAATGAATTTCTTAGTCCTGATTTCAAATGTGATTGCATTTGCTTTGTGACCTAAGGTATCTTCTATACTTATGAATGATCTATGTGACCTAAGGTATCTTCTATACTTATGAATGATCTATGTGTTGAGTTGAAAAAATGTGTATTCTGCAGTCATTGGATGAAATATTCCTTGAATATCAGTTTCATTTGGTCTGTAGTAAAGATTAAATTTCATGTTGATTGGTTGGTTTTCTGTCTGGAAGATCTGTCCAGTGCTGAATGTTGGGTGTTGTAGTCTCCAGCAATTACTGTGTTAGGGTTTATCTCTCTCTTTCTTATTTGCTGCGTGTGTCTGTTCTTTTTTCTCTCTCTCTGTCTGTCTCTATTTCTATCTTTGGAATTCTGATCATTTTAGTGTTGAACCTGTTCAAATTTTCTTCCGGATTTCAACTTTTTTCTTATCGCTATTTCTGGAAGACATAAGGTTCATCTACTCAACTTTGTTGTCTTATTATTCTAACAAGAATTTTTCACAAGTTCTGCTTTCATATTTTTAATTTCTAAGCATTTACTTTTTCTTTAAATTTGGTTCTTGTTTCATGAAAATGGTAACACTTTTATCTCTTCGAGAACATTCATATGGTTTTCAGAATGTCTTATCTCCTAGCACAGTCCTCATTCAGGCTGCATTTATGTGTCTTCTTGCTCTGGTCTCGGCCATTCATGTTAGAAGCTTTGCTCAGATGCCTGGTGACCCTTAGCTGACTGTGTCTGTTAGAGAAAAATGGAGCACTGAAAAGCTAAAAGCTGATGGAAGTTCTGTGATTGTAACATTTTGTGGGTGGTGGTCTTGCTGGGTCAGACCTTTTCTTCTTGAGCAAGAGAGATTCTCTCTAGAGAAAAATCATCTTAACTTCTGACCAAGTGTATCGGCCACCCTCATTGGAACTCAGTGGTAGGAAAACCTGGAGGATCTCAGTGTTCAGTGTGTACATTTAAGCACTTGTGTCTAGAGAGCTCCTGCCTAGAGACACCAAATTTTGCCCTATAGAGAGGAAACCTCCACCCTGCCACCACTGTGGGATGCAGTCACCGATTCTAGGGAGAGGATCTGGGATCTACCTACTACTGAAACATAAATTCCCTAGGTAAATTTAGCTGCCAACTCTTGAACCCTTGGGGATCCTGGTTGCCTTCCTACCACTGGCTTGGGATTTAGCATCTCTGTGTCTACTGTGAGGTGTCACTGACAGCTTCTGCTTGCCAGTTTTCTATATGCTGAAGGGATTGTCTTTATTTTCTTTTTATCTTTGTTGGTTTATTCATTTTTAATCATCCCATGTTAATGTGGTTTAATGATGGAGTGAAGGCATATGCAGGTATTCAACCAAACATCTTAGCTGAAGTCTGTGTATTTCTCTTGTAGTAAAATCTTGGTCATTCTATGTTTCAGTTAATCAAATTTTTATATATGCATTCTGATTTGGGGATAATGTGAGGGAAGAGAGAGAGAAAGAAAGAGAGACTCAGACGGACAGAGACAGGGTGAGAGAGAGAGGCTACTGTGACAAATCTGTGGGTCTGTGTATTTGGAAGTCAATAGGAATTTAGCCCTGTTTTCTGTCTAAAAAGCAGGAGTGTTCAGACAATGGATCTTGAACTAGGCTAAGAATCTTTGAGGCAATGGCGCAGATCCAGTTGTGTTCAATTTTTAGTCCTTAGGCTGAAAGGGAAAATAACGTAAAACACATTTTAAAAAATTTCTGGCTGGGCACGGTGGCTCAAGCCTGTAATCCCAGCACTTTGGGAGGCCGAGGTGGGTGGATCACAAGATCAAGAGATCGAGACCATCCTGGTCAACATTGTGAAACCCTGTCTCTGCTAAAAATACAAAAAATTAGCTGGGCATGGTGGTGCGTGCCTGTAATCCCAGCTACTCGGGAGGCTGAGGAAGGAGAATTGCCTGAACCCAAAAGGCGGAGGCTGCGGTGAGCCGAGATTGTGCCGTTGCACTCCAGCTTGGGCAACAAGAACGAAACTTCATTTCTAAAAAAAAAAAAAATTTTCTGAAAGTGGTGTTTTCTGATTTGCCCTCAGATAATTAGATATAGAAGGTAGCCATACATTTTTGGCTAACTCAGCATTCGTTGCTCCATTCAGCGAATTCATCTTTATATTCATGTTCTTTCTCTCCAGCTTAATATCCAAAATTTAAAAGTGAGGAATGCAGAATAGTTGAACTAAAAGAAACAGATCAACCACAACCTGCCTCTTCTTCCTCTCACCCAAAGAAAACCATTGTTAATATTTTGCTATATTCTCTTTATGTACTTTTCTCAGGTACTTTTATTCGAATATATTTTTGATCATAAAATTGTCTTAGACAATAAGTTGTCAGAGAAGAACACCCACTCTTTTTACACTCCAGGCTTCCAGCTTGAAGGTGACTGACTTGGGAATCCTGTATTTTAACAAGATATGATGTTGATATGGAATCTTTTATTGGACTGTTCTGAGGTGTTCTCTTTTTAGCATACTCTCCTTCATCCCCTTCTTCCCTGCTATACACACACATACACATTCACACATACACGCATTCTTTCTTTCTCTCTCACATGCACATTCTCATACGCAAATACAAGCATGCTCATACACATGTGCACACACAGGCACGTGCATGCACACACTCACACTCATATGAACCAACATGCACATACACACTCTCCTTCATCTCTTTCCTCCCTGCTACACACACATACTCTAACACTCATATGCACATGTGTACACACAAATATGTACAACATGCAATGTGTCAGCAGACCATGTAGGAAATGATTGTTACTCTCCAAAAAAAAGGACACCCACAATTTTGCAATGGAAAAAAACAGCTCTGTTTTTGTAAAAAAAAAAAAAAAAAAGAATTTTCTATTAGGCCTAGAAAGAAACTTAAAATGTGTTTCTTCTTTTATCTAATCGGAACTTGCGTATGTGCACACACCCGTGTGACAGAAAGAGCCAGGGAGAGAGGGAGGGAGAGGAGGTGAAGGCAAGAAGAGAGAGAGCGATTAAAAAGCAAGTGCACTGTGGCAAGCTCGTCTGGACTAAGTGAGAAGCAGGCGGTTGTGGTGGTGAGATAGGAGCTTGGAATGCTTCCTGGTACCAAGACTGTCATAAGTGGAATTGGGGTCTGAAAAAGTGACAGCAAAATTCAGCGTTCCTTTGACAACCACTCAGAAAATAGAATGTGAGGAAGCAGGAGGAAGGGAAGGTGTGGGGCCAGCCATGAGAATGCACCCCGCTGCTCCACGGATGCCTAGAAATGCTGGTCACTTATAGGGCACAGGTGAGTGGAAGTCTGGACTGGTGGCAGTAGTGCTGCCAAGCCATGTAGCCTGCTCTCTCAAGGGTGAATGTTCTTGCATAAGTAGTGGGGAAGATTATTCCCTAGTTTATATAGGACCCATTTGTCCTAGACACAGATTTTAATGTTCTCAGGTGATCGCTTGCTTGATTGTCTGTGTAAAAGATCAGCAATCCTTTTTTTTTTTCTGGAAAGGTCTAGGCAGTAAATATTTTAGGCTCGGCAGCCCATATGGTCTCTGTCACAGCTACTTATCTCTGTGGTTGTGGTGTGAAAGCAGCCATAGAAATGGGTAATAAAGGAGTGGGGCTGAGTTCCAAAATACTTTTATGAGAACTGAAAATTGCATTTTATATAATTGTTGACATGTCCCAAAATAATGTTACTTTTTTGAATTCTTTCACATTCGTGGCTCATGTGCTGTCTGACAAGAGACGACAGGCAGGAATTGGTGGATGGGCCATGGTTGCCCAAACCCTGTGTCCAAATCATGGCATTGTGCAAGCAGGAGGGATCTCCGACCCTCTCTTTTTTTTCTCTTTTCTTCTTTTCAGTTTCTCGTTGTGCTGATTTGGAAACCAGAAATCGAAAGCTCTGGGAAGTGAACTCTTTCTGACTTAACCTGTTAGTGGCAGTGTTAGGATAAAATGTCAGGTCTCAAGGAGCACTTCTTAGAGCCCAGATCAGACTGAATGCTGCTTTTGTGATTGCAGAAGGCATACCATCCTCTGGTACACTAGCTCCTTAGCGTCACCCTGAATCTGAAACTTAGTTCTTCATAAAGTCTTTTGTTCTATGATTCCTCAGTGCATCATTTGCTAATTTGCGCCAGTTATTCTGTTTAACACAACTGAGATATAGACATAAGCAAAGTTCCTACCCTTTAGGAACTCACTTCTTCAGGGCCTGGTTTTGATAATCCAGACAAAGCTACTTAAATGTAGTTTTATCCTTAAAAGCAAAATCGGCTGCACTTACGTAAGTTACAATAATAATTAGAATTTAGGAAAAATCCATTCTTAAAACAAGAAGGCAAAGAGAATAAAAAATAAACATCCAAGTCACCCTCTGACTGTGCGTTGATTTTAAAACAACAAGACTATTATTTGAAGTGAACACAAGGAAAATTTTGCTACCAAGCGAGTACAATTTCTAACAGGTGATACATCGACTCCTCTAATTCCAGACATTTCCGAAAGTGCCCTTACTACCTACATTACTTCCTTCTGTAAAGCTCTACTGATTAAGACTTTATCTTTTGTGGTTGGATTTTTGCTTTTGGAATTACAACCTGCTTTTCAAGTCACATTTTGTAAGTTAGTTGAGGTATCTTGCTGAGTGATAAAGTCTGAGTCAAAAACTTCCTGAAAAGTGCCTCGTGAACCCGTGAGGCATCATGGCAAAGATCCCAATTGTTGGACTGAGGCAGAGAGGTAGAAAGAAGAACACAGACTTTAAGGTCTGACAGATGTAAGTATAGATCCCACCTCCACCACGTATTAGATGTGTAATGTTAAATGAGCTACTATAACTCTTTGAGCCTCAGCTTTCCTCTCTGTAAAAAGAAGATGTTAAACCTTTCCTTGCACTATTGTAGGGATTAGAGATGATGTCAATGAAAATGTTTCCAGCATGCTCGGTATTCAACGTACCTTAGATAGACTTATTTGGCCAGTTCACTGCAAAGGGTAATATACACGAGTAAGATTTTTTCTTTTCCTCAAAATAGACTTTTTGTGATTAAGCTCTAAAAAAGTGTTAAATAAATGAATCAAGATATTTTTCATTTCTGTTGTTGAAGTATTTGCCTTCTTACGTTTGGTAATGTTAGGATTTTCCACAGAAGAAGTTGACAATTTCCTTCTTAATCATACTGGCAATACCATGTTTCAACACTAATTACTATTTTTTTTTTGCAAAGTGTCATTTGTCTAGCTTCCCTTGAAAGATCAGCTAAATGTCACATTATCCCCGCTTCTGCTACTCTTTCAAAATGCTCACCACCATAGTCATAACATTTTCTTCATGCTCAAGTTTATTTAAAAAATGTTCTAAAGACAGTGCTGCTAAATTTCTATTTGTTTAATAAAAATTAGGCTTTTAAATATAAAAATATAGATTTATTATAAAGCCTCTAGAAAGCAAAGAAAAATAGATTTGAAAAATACCTTGTTTAATCACATAAAGCTAGGCAGAGTTAAGTCACTGTTTCCACTTTGGTACATTTTATTTTAATCTTTTCACTATTTTTTAATGTCCTTCTTTATATCCATAATGGTGATAACATGATGTATATATGAACATGTATATATTATGTAAATATATAAAATACATAAATATATCTTTCAAAAATGGTATCTGTAGGCCGGGCGCGGTGGCTCAAGCCTGTAATCCCAGCACTTTGGGAGGCCGAGGCGGGTGGATCACGAGGTCAAGGGATCGAGACCATCCTGGTCAACATGGTGAAACCCCGTCTCTACTAAAAATACAAAAAATTAGCTGGGCTTGGTGGCGCGTGCCTGTAATCTCAGCTACTCAGGAGGCTGAGGCAGGAGAATTGCCTGAACCCAGGAGTTGGAGGTTGCGGTGAGCCAAGATCGCGCCATTGCACTCCAGCCTGGGAAACAAGAGCGAAACTCCGTCTAAAAAAAAAAATAAATAAATAAATAATAAAAAATAAAAATGGTATTTGTTTATTATATATAAATATATATATAATGACTATATATCTACATATCTACTTCTATATTTATATATCTCCATGATAGAAGTTGGAAAATACTGAAAACTGTAGAGGAGTTCGGAGAAACAACCTATAATCTCATTATACAGAAATAATTTTCTTCCCTTTTGCTTCTCCATATTTTGGCTTAGATCAAATTTAGAAATTATTTTCTTAACGTTTTTGGTATTGTGTTTTTAGAGTATCAAGATGTTGCTGCATATTCTGATTTTTATGTATAGTTGTGACAGGAACACCCACAAAAATAATTGTTCTAGAAAAGAATTTGTTAACAAATATTTTCTTCCAGGAAGTGGTGTATTAGCGTTTTGAAGGAAACATTTCTGGACGTCAAAGTAGACATTGGGCTTATATCAACAGCTCAATCTTTTTTAAAATACGCTTTATTTTTAGAGCAGTGTAAAGTTAATATTGAGGCATAGTGGAAAGTACAGAGAGTTCCTACATTCCCACCTCCCCAAATGCACAGCCTCCTCCGCTATCAGCCTTCCTTACTAGAGAGGTACATTTGTTACAATGGATGAACCAACATTGACTTATCACTGTCACCCATAGTTTATAATTGTCATTAGGGACCATTCTTGCTGTCGTATATGCAGTGAGTTTTGACAAGGGTGTAATGGCATGTGTCTACCATTATAGTAACACACAGAGTAGTTTCATTGCCCTAAACATCCTCTAGGCTCTGCTCATTTATCCTTCCCCACTCTTCAACCCCCAGCAATCACTGAACGTTTTGATGTCTCTATAGTTTTGCCTTTTCCCGAATGTCATATAGTTGGATTCATATAGTAAGTGGTCATTTGAGATTGGTTTCTTTCACTTAGTAGTATGTATTTGAGTTTCCTCTATGTCTTTTAATGGCTTCATAGCTCACGTGCTTTTTTTTCTGCAACAAAAGCCACATTCAAAGATGATTGCTTTCATTGCTGAATAATATTCCACTGTGTCGATGTAGAGGTTTGTTTATCCAGGCACTTACGAGTCTATAGTAAGCAGTGTGGAGCCTGGGGAAGCCATAAATGGCCTGGTTGTGGCGAAGGCCTGGAGCCTATGTCGATAGGAGCCATGGAGGTTGGAGGCATTAGATCCTAGAGCCATAGGGGAAGGCCTGGAGCTTGGGTTGACAGGGTCTGTCCCATAGCCTGTGGCTATAGAAACCTGCCTGGTGTTGAGTTCACTGTATTGTGCCTGGCATTGGAGTTGATGTTGAAGTCAGGTGTTACATTTACTCTCCTCTCTGCACATACATGGTATCTCTTTCCATGCTGCACTACCCAGGTTTAGGGGCGGGGTAATGCAGATAATAGAAAACTCTCTTTTATACTCTATTTTATGCCGTTTTTCTTACTTTTCTACTCCACAAACGTGCTATAACCTCTCACCTGGATTCCTTGTCTCTTTTGAAGACACTTTGATGCACGGATGGCTGTTCAAATTGATGTTTCTGTGAAGGAATAAGTGCTGAAAAGTTCTGTTTTGCCATTTTGTCCATGGCATTCTTCTCTGTTAACTGAAAAAATATTTTTACTGAATAACATATTGTTAACAATTGTCATACCCTTGGTTTAGCTCTGGAAGTTTCTCCTTTAGAGCAAGTTCCTTTCATAGTTCTCTATAGAAAGATTATAGTTATAAAATGTTGGTAGAGATGATATTTTGTGTGTAGAATTATGGACCGATTACACATAAATGTTTAGCGGACAGTAAACATTTGTGAGTAATCTGTTCTTACACACAAAAAGAAGGTCTATAGCTTTAGGAAAGGGAAAATTATGAAGGTTATTCAGACAATATAAAATGAGTTGAGAAAATTGAAGGGAATGTTTATACTTGAATGAGACCTCATGGAGAAAGACAAAATAAGGAAGCCATGGGAGAATATTTGCATTCTCGGAACCACAAAAGTGAAGAAAGCCAAGAGCACAGCTGGAGTTGCACCAGATCAAGTAGACATTCCATCAGAGCCTGAACTGAGAATGCACCATTCCTAGTCACCTTGATAACAGCCCCATTTTCTGTTAATAATATTCTATGAGAAAAATCTTGCAAAAATAGTCAGAAAAGGCAGAGTCACATGCGGTTCAGTGTGTTCCACCTTGGCAGACGGTCTTAGGAGGAGTTTTGGAAGGATCGTGCTGCAGGCAATGGATGAGATAATGATGAGAAATTTTCCAGCTCTGTATAAAAAGGCAAGCGAAATATATGCCTGTGAATTTTTGGCTGCTTTTTTATGCTGTATTTTCAGATCAATTTTATCCCAGTTAATGTGAATATAAACTCTGGTTGTTATGGTTATCTTTCGTGGGGTGGTGTCTATTATTTTGTCAGAAATTGTATCAGGAACTTTATATCAATCACTAAATTACACATTTCCAAGCTGCATATGAATTAGGTATTACTATGATCATTTTACAGATGAAGAAGATGAGACTCAGAGCAATACATAAGTTGCCCAAGGTCAGAGAGCAAGTAAGTACCAGAAATAAAAGCCAGATAAATCTCATTCCCATATCCTTGCTCTTTCTATGATGTTTCAGAGTTGATTACATAAAGAATTGTTCTGTGTGCCCAGGATAATTTGCTACCTACTAAATTTAACCATAGGGCAGTCTTATAAACAGGGTAGAGTATGCAGTTAAGATAAAATTTGAGAGGAAAAAATTAAATTAAAATAGTATATAACCAATGATCAGAATATTCTCTCAGTATTTTAGAAATTTATGTAAGAATAAACTAGATACTGATAAAAAAGTCACATTCTTTCTGCACAAATCTTGTAAGTAGCTACTGTTAAAGAGAGGATACTATTTACCTAGAAGAAAGTGGGGTTGTCAACCACTATATAACCATTCGTGGGGTGAATGTCTTTTTTATTTTAGGCCTCTGGCTGATGGATCCAAGAGGTAGATACGTGATGTCAAAATATTCTCTTTTATAGGTAATTACAATTTACAATGGAAGATACAGAGGCCACAAGGTAGTAGAGTTGAGTTATATTAACAGAAAACCTTGTTAGAGAAAAGAACCACCTCTCACTATCATGTTCAATGGCAAAGATTAATAGAAGGTACAGCAAAATGGACCCACATGCGAGTATACCCACATTGATATTGGAAGTAACTTTTTTCTTATATACTATAAATCATATCCCAGAATATACTCATAATGTGTACACTTATTGGGATATTACAATCAACATACAAAATATGTACCTTATGTACATTGACTGTGATGTACATATGTGTACACAATACAGATGTACAAAAAATGTACATAATCTGTACAATATTACATTTATATGTACATAATGTGTACACAGTAGGTATGTACATTATGTGTACAATATGTAAATATATTGTAATACAATGATTTCATATTATCACAACAGCATATATAATCACAATACACATATAATACATAATATCAATATAAATGTACATACTGCACACATATACATTTACATTTATTGTGATATTACGATATGTACACATGTACATCATGCACACGTGCAGATTTGCGGTATATACACATGTACATAAGTGCACAGTATGTACATATGTACACTACACATGTTCATATAATGAAGATATGTACCTTCTGTACAGGAGTACACAGTATGTACAATATGTACACGTATATACTAGGTACACATATAGGTGTATACCCACTTTGGTAACCGGAGAGATTTCTATCTAATATACTAAATATAAAATCCCAGAATGTAGTCATAGTGTGTACATTTATTGTCGTATTGTGATAAATGTATTAAATAAGCACAATCTGTACATGTACTCTGCTGTACATATCTGTACACAATGCACATGTACAAAAATGTACATAATCTGTAAAATATGTACCTATATATTTCTATAATGTGCACACAACGCATAGGTCCATAATGTGTGCACTATGCACATTCCTTAAAATATCAGTGATAAAATATATATAATCACAGTAAGATATATAATCACACTAATAAATATATGTCGTGTAATATCACCAAAAAGTACGTATTGTACACATTAGGTATGTATTAGGTACATATGTATAGTGCACATATTATGAAAATATATATGTATCATGATAACACCGTATGTACACGTATACAATATGTGCCTACTATTTAAACCATGTGCACATGCAGAAATAGGTGCAAACTACATGCCTATGCACAGCAGGCTATCACTACAGTTCTGCTCGTAGCAGCCTCAATGCCCACCCTGGCTGCTTAAAGACCCCCTGGCTAGGGGCTGTGGGTACAGCTGCTGGGGCCCGGCTATTTTGAAAATGTGGTGTAATATGATACTGGCAACCTATCACACAGAAATGATAATGTTATTGTGGTTCTTTACATATTAGGCAATAGTTCTAGTTACACATTTGGCATACTGACAAAAATGTCATCCTCACCCCATTGACATTAGAATTGAAAGCATAGGAGGGTTTCACCCCTTGCAATGTTTAATTCAATATAATTGTTTTCTTGTTTACATTAGTGACCATATCAGAGCACGGTGTACATCTCTTGCAGTATTCAGAATATTTCTCTATGGGCAGCAACATTTTTCTCTCTTTATCTGGATATTAGGAAGAATATCACAGGACCGGCTTACAGCGCCAGTCACATTGTGAGCAATGTCATCTGTAATCCCCTAGTTATTAAGAACAATGTAACGGGGGTCTCGTGTGCTTTTGGAGATATTTGGAGTAATATCCTTTTAGTTTCTGGATATTAGAAACAATACTACAGTGGTGGTGTACACTTCCTGCGATATTAAGAGTATACTCATCCTCTGTCCTTGGGATATTAGGAACTACATCGCAGAAGCGTTGCACTTTGCCTATAATATTGGAACAATCACAGACTGTACACCTTCTTTCATTGTGAGAGAAATACCTACTTAGGATATGATGGATAATATCACAAAATGGACACACATGGTATATACCCACTGTGATATTGGAGGTCATTTTTATCTAATATACTAAAAGTCATAACCCGGAAAAAACTCATAATGTGTAGACTTATTGGGATATTACACTCAATGTACAGAATATATAACATATGTACATTGACTGTGATGTACACACATGTACACAATACAGATGTACAATAAATATACATAAACTGTATCATTTGTACGAATATATGTACAAAATGTGCACACAATAGGTATGCACATAATGTGTACAATATGTACATTTAGTGTAATATCACAATGTTATATAATCACAACTGCAGATAAAATCACAATACACATGTAGTATGTAATATCAATATAAATGTACATATTGCAAACAAGATGTACATTTACATTTATTGTTATATGATATGTGAACATGTACATCATGTACCCATTATGTACAGATGCACAATATATGCAAGTGTACATATGTGGGTACAGTATGTACATATGTACACTACACATGTGTACATATAATGTAGATATGTACCTTCTGTACCCGAGTACATTCTATGCACAATATGTACACATATAAACGATGTACACACCTGGGTGTACAACCACTTTGGTAACCGGAGAAATTTCTATCTAATATACAAAATATAATAATTCAGAATGCAGTAATAGTGTGTACATTTATTGGCATATTGCAATAAATGTATAAAATAGGTACAATCTGTACATTTACCCTGCTGTACATATGTGTACACAATGCACATGTACAAAAAATGTGCATACTCTGTAAAATATGTACCTACATATTTCTATAATGTGTAAACAATGTATAGGTACATAATGTGTACACTATGCACATTCCTTAAAATATCAGTGATAAAATATATATAATCAAAATAACGTATATAATCACAGTAATATATATATATATCATGTAATATCACAAAAAAGTACATATTGTACACAGTAGATACGCATTAGGTCTATATGTATCGTGCACATATGTACATATATATTTATCATAACACCATGTGTTCACTTATACAAATATGTGTTCATTATTAAAACTATTTACCAAGGCCAGGCGCGGTGGCTCAAGCCTGTAATCCCAGCACTTTGGGAGGCCGAGGCGGGTGGATCACGAGGTCAGGAGATCGAGACCATCCTGGTCAACATGGTGAAACCCCGTCTCTACTAAAGATACAAAAAATTAGCTGGGCATGGTGGCGCGTGCCTGTAATCCCAGCTACTCGGGAGGCTGAGGCAGGAGAATTGCCTGAACCCAGGAGGCGGAGGTTGCGGTGAGCCGAGATCGCGCCATTGCACTCCAGCCTGGGTAACAAGAGCAAAACTCCGTCTCAAAAATAAATAAATAAATAAATAAAATAAAACTATGTACCTGTGCAGAACAGGCTATTACCACAGCCCCCCTCGTAGCAGCCCCAAGGCCCACCCTGGCTGCTTAAAGACCCCCTGGCTAGGGAGCTGTAACCACATTCCCCGCCAGAGGGCCCGTAACAGCTCCCAGGCTGACGCTGGCTGCTTAGGGACACCCCGGCTAGGGCGCTGTGCCCAGCTATTTTGAAAATGTGGTGTAATATGATGCTGTCGACCATATCATATGGAAATGATGTTATTCTGGTTTTTGATATACTAGGCAATAGTTCTAGTTACACCTCTGCCATATTGACAAAAATGTCATCCTCACACCCCTGGACATTAGAATTGAAATCATAAGGGTGTTTCACCCCTTGCAATGTTAAATTCAATAAAATTGTTTTCTTGTTAACATTAGTGACCATATCAGAGCACAGTGTGCTCCTCTTGCCGTATTCAGAGGATTTGCCTATGGGCAGCAACATTATTCTCTCGTTCTCTGGATATTAGGAACAATAACACAGGACCGGCGGACAGCCCCAGTCATATCGTGAGTAATGTCATCTGTAATCCCTTAGTTATTAGAAAAAATATCACGGGGGTCTTGTGTGCTTTATCAGATACTTGGAGTAATATCTTTTTCGTTTTTGGATATTAGACACGATACTACAGTGGTGGTGTACACTTCCTGCGATATTCAGGGTATAATACTCTTTTGTCCCCAGGATATTAGGTAGTACATTAAAGAAGCCTTGTACTTTGCCTGTGATATTGGAACAATCACAGAGTGAACACTTGCTTTCAAAATGAGAGTAATACCTACTTAAAATATGATGGATAATATCAAAAAATGGACACACATGGGTGTATACCCACTTTGATATAGAAAGAAATTTTTATCTAATATACTAAAAATCATATATCACAATATACTCATAATGTGTACACTTATTGAGATGTTACAATCAATGTGCAGAATACATACCATATGTACATAGAGTGTTATGTACATATGTGTACACAATACAGATATACCAAAAACGTACATAATCTGTACAATATGTGCAATTACAGGTACATAATGTGTACACAATAGGTATGTACGAAATGTGTGCAATATGTACATTTATTGTAATATTACAATGATATAATCACAACAGCATATAAAATCACAATACACAAGTAATACATAATATAAATGTACATATTGCACACATCGTGTACATTTACATTTATTGTGGTATCACAGTGTGTACACATGCACATCATGTACCCATTGTGTACACATGTACAAAATATGCACATGTACATATGTGTGAACAGTATGTACATGTGCACACTACGTACACATAAATACATATAATGTTGACATGTACATTTTGTACATGAGTACCTAATATGCACAATATGTACACATATAAACTATGTACACACCTGGGTGTACACCCACTTTGGTCAATGGAGTAATTTCTAATATGGTAAAAATTATATTTTAGAATGTACTCATAATGTGTACATTTATTGGCATATCACAAGAAATGTATAAAATAGGTACAGTCTGTACATTTACTCTGCTGTGCATAGGTGTACACAATACACATGTAGAAAAAGTGTACATAATCTGTAAAATATGTACCTATATATTTCTATATTGTGTACAGAATACATAGGTATATAATGTGTACACTATGCACATTCCTTAAAATATTAGTGATAAAATATATTTAATCACAATAAGATATATAATCACAGTAATATATATTGTCTAATATTACAAAAAAGTACATATTGTACACATTAGGTATGCATTAGGTACATATGTATTTTGCACATATTATGTAAATATAAATTTATCGTGATAACACCATATGTATGCATGTACATATATATACCCGATATTAAAACTATTTACACATGTAGTAATAGGTGCAAACTATGTACCGATGCACAGCACGCTATTACCAAAGCCCCCCTTATAGCAGCCCCCAGGCCAAGCCTGGCTGCTTAGAGACCCCCTGGCAATTGGGCTGTGCCCACAAACACTGCTCGAATGCCTGTAGCAGCCCCCATGCCCACCCTGGCTGCTTAGGGACCCCCTGACTAGGTGTCTGTGCCCACAGCCCATGCCAGAGTGCCCGTACCGGCCCCCAGGCCAACCATGGCTGCTCAGGGACCCCTGGCTGGGTCGATGTGCTCACAGACCCCACCAAAAAGCCCAGAGCAGCCCCCAGGCCCACCCTGGCTGCTTAGGGGTCCCCTCGCTTGTGGGCTCTGCCCACAGCTGCTGAGGCCCAGCTATTTTGCAAATCCGGTGTAATATGATACTGGCAACCATATTATATAAAAATGATAATCTTATTCTGTTTTTTTGTATATTAGGCAATAGCTCCAGTTACACCTCTGCCATATTGACAAAAATGTCATCCTCACCCCCATTGACATTAGAATGAAAATCATAGGGGAGTTTCATTCTTTGCAATGCTTAATTCAATGTAATTGTTTTCTCGCTTACATTAGTGACCATATCAAAGCATGGTGTACACCTCTTGCTGTATTAAGAGTATTTCCCTATGGGAAGTAACAATTTCCTCTCCTTCTCTGGATATTAGGAACAATATTCCAGGACCAGAGTACAACCCCAGTCACGTCGTGAGTAATGTCATCTGTAATTCTCTAGTTATTAGAAACAATATCACGGGGGGCTTGTGTGCTTTCTGAGATATTTGGAGTAATATCCTTTCCGTTTTTGAACATTAGAAACAATACTACAGTGGTGGTGTACACTTCCTGCGATATTCAGGGTATGGTCATCCTTTGTCTTCAGGATATTATTAACTACATCACAGACGAGTTTTAGTTTGCCTTGATATTGGAGCAATCCGAGAGTGTAAACCTGCTTTCACAATGAGAGAAATACCTACTCAGGATATGATGGATAATATCACAAAATGGACACACATAAGTGTATACCCACTTTGATATTGAAAGTAATTTTTATCTAACATACTAAAAATTATATCCCAGAATATACTTATAATGTGTACTCTTACTGAAATATTACAAACAATGCACAGAATATGTACCATATGTACGTTGACTGTGATGTACATATGTGTGCACCATACAGATGTACAATAAATATACATAATCTGTACAATATGTACATTTATGTGTACATAATATGTACACAATAGGTATGTCCATGTGTACAATATGTACATTTGTAATATCACAATGATATCAGAACAGCATATACAATCACAATACACATGTAATACATAATATAAATGTACGTATTTCACACATTATGTACATTTCCATTTATTGTGGTATGACGATGTGTTTACATGTACAGCATGGACCCATTATGTACGGATGTACAATAAATTCAGGTGTACATATATGTACATAGTATGTACATATGTACGCTCTGTACCCATACATACATATAATGTAGATATTTACCTTCTGTACACAAGTACGTAATATGCACAGTATGTACATGTACAAAGTATGTGCACACATAAGTTTACACCCACTTTGGTAACCAGAGTAATTTCTATCTTATATTCTAAATGTAATATCACAGAATGTACTCATAATGTGTACATTTATTGGCATATATCACAATAAATGTATAAAGTAAGTAAGATCTGTACATTTACTCTGTGTACCCAATACACAAGTAAATAAAATGTACATAACTTGTAAAATATGTTTCTTTCTATTTCTATAATCTGTGCACAATGCATAGGTACATAATGTATATAATATGTACATTTGTAATGTCACAATGATATCATATCACAACAGCATATATAATCACAATAAATGTAATACATAATATAAACGTACATATTGCAAACATTATGTATATTTACATTTATTGTGATAGGATGTGTACACATGTACATCATGTACCCATTATGTACAGATCTACAATATATACACGTGTACATATGTGTGCACAGTATGTACCTATGTATGCTGCGTACACCTATGTATATATAATGTAGAGATGTACATTCTGTACATGAGTACATAATATGCACAACATGTACATGTATAAACTATGTGCGCACCTGGGTGTGAATCCACTTTGGTCACAGGTGTAATTCCTATCTAATATGCTAAAAATTATATCCCAGAATGTACTCATGTGTACATTTATTGACAATCACAATAAATGTATAAAATAGGTATAGTCTGTACATTTACTCTGCTGTACATATGTGTACAAAATACACATGTAGAGAAAATGTACCTAATCTGTAAAATATGTACCTATTTATTTCTATAATGTGTACACAATGCAAAGGTACATAAAGTGTACTCTATGTACATTTCTAAAAATTTCAGTGGTAACATACATATTATCACAATAAGATATATAATCAATAATATGTAGATATCACATAATATCACCAAAAAGTACATATTGTTTATATTAGGTACGTATAAAGTACATATTTATTGTACACATATTATGTACATATATGTTTATTGTGATAGTAACATATGTACATGTGTACAAATATGTGCCCATTATGTAAACCATCTACACATGTAGAAATAGGTGCAAACTGTGTACCTGTGAAGAGCAGGGTATCCCAACACCTCACGCCAAGGGGCCTATAGCAGCTTCCAGCTCCACCCTGGCTACTTAGGGACCCCTGGTTAGGTGGCTGTGCCCATAGCCCCTGCCAGAGTGTCAGTAGCAGCCGCCAGGCCCTCCGTGGATGCTGAGAGACCCTCTGGCTATGTGGCTGTTACCACAGCCACATAGCCAGAGGGCCCGTAGCAGCCCCCAGACAAACCACAAAGGGCCCGTAGCAGCCCCAATGCCCAACCTGGTTGCATAGGGACACCCTCGCTTGGCTGCCATGCCCACAGCTGCTGGGGCCCAGATATTTTGAAAATGTGGTGTAATATGATACTGGCAATCATATCATATGTAAATAATAATTTTATCCTTTTTTATTATATAGTAGGCAATAGCTGTAGTTACACCTCCGCCATTTTGACAAAAAAGTCCTCCTCACCCACTTGAAATTAGAAAAAAAATTATAGGGGGCGTTAACACCTTGCAATATTTAATTCAATATAATTGTTTTCTTGTTTACATTAGTGACCATACCAAAGCACGGTGTACTCCTCTTGCCGTATTCAGAGGATTTGCCTATGGGCAGAAACATTCTCCTCTACTTCTCTGGATATTAGAAACATTATCACAGGACCGGCAAACAGCTGCAGTCATATCGTGAGTAATGTAATCTGTAATCCCCTAGTTAGTAAAAACAACATCACGGGGGTCTTGTGCAATTAATGAGATACTTAGAGTAATGTTTGGATTTCGGTATTTTACATGAGAGAGTATACTGAGTTGGTGTATATACACCAAAACCAAGTAGAAAAGGGCATTGTATATTTTTTCTGACAGATTATATTCAGAGAAATATTGCTTTAAACTTTGGGGCGTCTAGATATTATTTAGATTTATTTTGATTCTCGTAAAATTACAATTTCGGTATTTTACATGAGAGAGCATATTGAGTTGGTGTATATACGCCAAAACAGAGTAGAAAAGGGCATTGTATATTTATTCTGACAGATTATATTCAGAGCAGTTTTGCTTTTAATATTCGGGTGCCTAGATAATATTTAGATTTTTTTTGATTCACGTATAATTAGAATTTCGGAAATTTACAGGAGAGAGCATACTGAGTTGGTGTATATACTCGAAAACAGAGTAGAATAAGGCATTGTACATTTTGTCTAACAGACTATATTCAGAGCCATTTCCATTTAACTTTGAAGCCCCTAGATATTATATAGATTTTTTTCGATTCCCGTAAAATTAGAATTTCGGTATTTTGCATGAGAGAGCATACTGAGTTTGTGTACATACTCCAAAACAGAGTAGAAAAGGGCATTGTATGTTTTTTCTGACAGATTTTATTCAGAGCAATTTTGCTTTGAACAATGGGGAGCCTAGATTATATTTAGATTTTTTTCGATTCACATTAATTTAGAATTTCGGTATTTTACATGAGAGAGCATACTGAGTTGGTGGATATACTCCAAAACAGAGTAGAATAGGGCATTGTATATTTTTTCGGACAGATTATATTGAGAGCAATTTTGTTTTTAACATTGGGGTGCCTAGATAATATTTAGATTTTTTCGATTCAGGTAAAATTTGAATTTCTGTATTTTACATGAGAGAGCAAATTGACTTGGTGTATATGCTAAAAAACAGAGTAGAATAAGGCATTGTATATTTTTTCAAACAGACTATATTCAGCGCCATTTTCTTTTAACTTTGGGGCACCTAGATATTATTTAAATTTTTTTCAATTTGCGTAAAATTAGAATTTCGGTATTTTACATGAGAGAGCATACTGAGTTGGTGTATATGCTCCAAAACAGAGTAGAATAAGGCATTGTATATTTTTTCTAATACAATATATTCAGAGCCATTTTCTTTTAATTTTGGGGTGCCTGGATATTATTTAGATTTTTTTTGATACACGTAAAATTAGAATTTCGGTATATTACATGAGAGAGCATACTGAGTTGGTGTATATACTCCAAAAAAGAGTA